>NC_079398.1:5785785-5887996 GCF_029220125.1 Pseudoliparis swirei
GCCGAGACTCGACGTCCCATCAAAGATCTTTTTTTGCGAAGATCACCACATCACATTTTCTCTGTGTCTCACTGTAATCTCAACGGCAGCGGGCCTGGTGACCCCTACCCCTACCCCAAAACAACAAGTTATTGTTTTCCAGAAAGCCACACATAACAAAATATTAATAACCCTTTCCGGGATCTTACCTAAACTTTTCGTCATTATTCCATTCTACTTGACAGGGGCTAGTCTAGGATTTGCGTGGCCAGACTGAAAGAAAATCTGAATGCATCTCTGGTATTGTTCATGGGGCAGGGCCAAATGTGGAGGCGGGCCGTAGTTTGGGGAAGAGCAATGTGTTAACTTCCTGTTGAAACAAAAACAAAATGCAACGTTTCAATTTGAGTGGACGGTTTGGTTTGGGGTAAAGAATGTAAGTCTATTGTCTGATCCGGACTCCGGACCAGAAGGTGGCGGTAATGTACCAATAATATAAATGCCAACTACCGTTAAACTACAAGAAGAAGAAGAAGAAGAAGAAGAAAAGAAGAAGAAGAAGAAGAAGAACTCGAGCTTGAGCGGACTCTTTTGCCTAAAAGAATTCTGCTACATCTAGTCGGGCATTGTTAGACTAGAGACTATTCGAGACGGTTTGACAGGCGGAATTAAAAATTCACGAGGACTGCTACGTGTTCTTTTCCTATTCTCAACGGCTGCCGTAACTATGACAACAACGGACTAAGACCGGAAGTCGGCTGTTAACAGGACCGCATGTTGAACCGTAACCGTCGTCGACCCACAATGTCGGACCCGAGCGGAGCCGAGCGACACCGAGTGAGCAGCGGGTCCGAGTGAGCGAACCGTTTTTAACGGAGTTGTCTGGAGGAAACGTTTCTGTGAGCTCGTGAACATGTCTAAAGTCCAAATGCTGAGACGTTTAGTCAACCAGCGACTAACTGCGGCTGCGCAAGAGATATGTGGGCTGTTTGAAAGAACTATAGCAGAGTACGAGGAGGAACTTTCTAGTTTAAAAGAGGAGAACGAGCGACACCGGAAACTACTGGACGCTGTTTTCAACCCGGAAGTCCGGTTACAACGAGCAGGTTGGTTCTCTTTGTTTATCACTTTAACCTGATGGAACCAGTTCTGGAGGAAGTATTCACATCATGTACTGAGGTAGAGTGACAGGTACTGTACTGCAGTATTCAAACACGGTCAGACTTTTTACTACGATACATCTCACAGGGACAGGTACATATTATATTTGCTACTGTACGACACCTTACATATATTGTACGTTATGATTTACTACACCTCAGAGATACATGTTTACTTTTTAATGTACATCTTGGAGGTATAAAGAACAAAGAGCTAAACAAGTATTTTCACAACAAGAGTCCCGTCTTGTTATTCTCCGCATTAAAGTCACTTTCACAATAAAAGTCCCTTGTTATTGTAAGTCACTTCACGGAATTCAACCGGCCTCGTCAATCTATAATACTAACATACAGTCACTCTCATGCAATATACATTAATTCTTGCCATTTACATTTGCATAGAGTAAACATTACCCCTATGCTTCATACTACATTAATAACAATATCAATATTCTCCCTAATATTGTCTATTATAATATCTTTCTATATGTATTAATTTAAAACATAAGACCTCTGCAGATGTTATCAAAATAAACTATTACAACCTAAGAAGCAGGAGTGTCAAACTCAAATACACAGTGGGCCGAAAGAAAGAAATTGATACAAGTCAAGGGCCAGATGGGTTCAACGTTTATTGAAAACGTATTGAAAGAACCGTAGTGCACATATTGAACCTGGAACTAACAAGGCCTATAGAGTATTTCCTATAAAACAAAATTAATTATGAAATAAATGGAATAAAAATTATAAATAATGCATAAATAAAAATCAAAAAAGTAATCTGTTTCATTAATTTCTTATGCTCTATCTGCAGTTTTTCCAGTCATTTCAATTGAAAACATTTTCTACAGCAGTGGTCACTGTAACACGTCTGTGGGTGTCCGCGGCGTGGAAGGAGTCACACTCAGGCAGGTTTGCAGGTTTTATACACTTTATTGTGTTCCGCTCTTAGCTCGGTGTCTCCGCAGCTCCGTGTCCAGGTTGCCGGTCCTCTCCCGGCGCTAGCTCTGTGCCTATAAAGAGGACAATAACAACCTCATCCGGTGCAGCCGAGGCCACCTCCTTCCGCACCGTTCCTCGAGCCACACCCCCTCAATCACCCCTCTGCAGCTGTGCTTCCGCACCCCCTGCCACATACCTCCACCGCCCGACTTAGGCCGGGCCAACATCCGCCTAACCTCCCCTCCCCATGCGGCGGGAGAGGAAGTCCGCCACGACCATCTGTGCTCCCGGCCTATGGATCACTTTGAAATTAAAAGGCTGTAACGCTAGATACCAACGAGTGATCCGGGCGTTGGTATCTTTCATGCGGTGGAGCCATTGAGCGGGCGTGGTCCGACCAGAGGGTGAATGAGCGTCCCAGGAGGTAGTAGCGCGGGAGTCGACCGCCCACCGGATGGCGAGGCACTCCTTCTCCACCGTGCTGTACCTGCCTCCCTCTCCGACAGCTTGCGGCTGATGTACAGCACGGGCGGTCAAACCCCTACCTGCTGGGACAAACGGCCCCAGCCCTCTGTTCGACGATCAGTCTGCAGAGTAAACGGAAGAGAGAAGTTAGGTGTGTGGAGGTGGCTCCCACAGAGGGCTTGCTTTACCTTTTCAAACACCAACTGGCACTGCTCCGTCCACTGGACCGGATCTGAGGCACCTTTCCGGGTCAGGTCAGTCAAGGGGCTGGTCAGCTCCGCAGTTCGGGATGAACCGCCTGTAATAGCCCGCCAGCCCCATAAACTGCCTCACCTCTTTCTTAGTCTTGGGCGCGGGCAGGCTGCGATGGCAGCGGTCTTGTCCACTTGAGGCGCACCTGCCCGGCGCCCAAGTGGTACCCCAGATACCGCACCTCCCTCCGTCCAACTGCACACTTCCCGGGTTGGCGTAGCCCGCCTGCCTCAGGGACTCCAGCACCGCGCCAACCCTCTGCACATGCTCCGCCCAGGTGGTGCTGTGGATGATTACATCATCCAGGTAGGCGGCCGCATATGCTGCGTGCGGACGCAGCACCCGGTCCATGAGGCGTTGAAAGGTGGCTGGGGCCCCGAACAACCCAAAGGGTAGCGTGGTAAATTGGTATAACCCAAACGGAGTGGAGAAGGCCGTTTTTTCCTTAGACTCTGGCGACAGAGGAATCTGCCAGTAGCCTTTGGTTAAATCCAGTGTCGTAAAGAAACATGCAGTGCCCAGTCGGTCCAGGAGTTCGTCGACCCGGGGCATTGGGTAAGCATCGAACCGTGACACATCGTTCACCCTGCGATAGTCCACGCAGAACCGAATAGACCCATCCTTCTTGACCACAAGAACAATGGGACTACACCAGGCACTGTGAGACTCCTCTATTACCCCCATCTCCAGCATGGCCGCTAATTCCCGCTGAACCACCTTTTCCTGTGTTCGGTAACCTGTAGGGCCGTGACCGCACCGCCACGCCTGGGCGTCTCAATCCGGTGCTCTATGAGGTTCGTGCGTCCTGGAAGGAGAGAGAACACATCAGCAAACTGCTTTTGCAACCGGGCAATGTCTGTCTTCTGGGTCCCGGAGACGGTCTTCACAAAGGAGCGAGGCCGGATCGGTGGATTTTGGGACCTCAGGCCCCAGCTCCTCTCTCTCCGCTACCGAGGACACCAGACACACAGACTCCGCCTCCTCCATGCCTTTAGGAGGTTGAGGTGGTAAATCTGTGTAGCTCCGCCCCTATCAGAACGCACTACCTCATAGTCGACATCCCCACTGCCGTGTGACCACAAAGGGCCCTTGCCACTTGGCGAGGAGTTTAGAGCTGGACGAAGGAAGCAATACAAGTACCTTCTCTCCCGGTGTGAATTGTCTCAGCTTGGTCCCTCTGTTGTACAGCCGCTGTTGACGCTGCTGGGCCTCGAGCAAATTCTCACGTGACAGCTGACCCAGTGTGTGGAGCTTTGCTCGCAGGTCCAGGACGTGTTGGATCTCGTTTTTACTGGTGCTCGGCCCCTCCTCCCAGTTTTCTTTAATGAGGTCGAGCACCCCCCGTGGAGTCCTGCCGAACAAAAGTTCAAAGGGAGAAAATCCCGTGGAGGCCTGGGGAACCTCCCGTACTGCAAACAACAGAGAGTCAAGCCATTTATCCCAATTACGTTCATCGTCATTAATAAATTTACGGATCATGGACTTCAACGTTTTATTCAGACGCTCCACCAGACCGTCGGTCTGTGGGTGGTACACACTGGTCCGAATAGACTTTATGCCCAGTAATCCGTAAAGTTCTCTCAGTGTTCTTGACATGAACTGGGTGCCCTGGTCAGTCAGAATCTCTTTCGGGATTCCGACTCGGGAGATGACCTGGAACAGCGCCTGCGCGACACTCTTTGCAGAAATGTTGCGCAAGGGCACCGCCTCCGGGTATCGTGTTGCGTAATCCACGAAGACTAACACAAAGCGATATCCGCGTGCACTCCGGTGAAATGGTCCGATGAGGTCCATCGCGATGCGCTCAAATGGAACCTCCATTAATGGCAGCGGCCGCAACGGTGCCCTCGGAATGGCCGGAGGGTTTACTAGTTGACACTCCGGGCAGGATGCACACCAACGGCGCACATCCGCCCGGATGCCCGGCCAATAGAATCGGATCATTATCCGGTCCAGAGTTTTATCATATCCCATGTGCCCAGCCATTGGGTTATAGTGAGCCGCCTGGAAAACCATTTCCCGGCGGCTCTTCGGCACCAACAACTGGGTGCTTTCCTGCCCTGTGTGAGTGTCACGGCTCACTCTGTATAATCTGTCCCTGATCAATGTGAAGTGCGGATATGTCTGCGCTGCGTCAGGGCGCACCAGCTGACCATCAATTCGTATCACTTGGTCAAAGGCTGAGCGTAGAGTATCGTCACGAGACTGCTCGAGTGGAAAATCTTCCATGGAGTGAAACTCGGGAGCCGGAGGAGTCGCCATAGGAGGCTCCTCCGGTTCCCCCTCCCCGTCTGCAGTGTCGGACGACCTCGCGTCACCGCTGAGCACGGCGCACACATCGCATGACCCTGTCTGCTGTGAACGCACCCCCGCCACTTTCCCCATTAATTTATTAAACCCTGGCCAATCGGTTCCCAAGATTAAGGGGTGCGTAAGGCGGGAGCTAACCGCGACCTTTACACTATGTTTTTTCCCCCCGTATCTAATTTCCACTGCCACCATAGGATACTCGTGAATGTCCCCATGCACACACCGTATTTTCACCCACAATGCCTCCACCAATGCCCCGGGTCGAACCAGGTTCTGGTGGATCATAGATCGCACATCCCGAATCCACCATTGCCTGGTGTATACCCCTGGATTCTTACCGAACTCGACGTCGGTCCCGGACCGGGGGAGGAGGTCGGAGAGCCGGCCACCCGGATCACCTGGCCCACCTCCATCAATGGGCACTCCCTCCGGAAGTGACCGGGCTGCCCGCATCTCCAGCACTCCTGCCCTGGTGCCTGAAAGACCCCCTGTGGGCCAGGAAGAGTGCCGGCCCCCGTCGATGCTACTGGCTCGGGGACCCGCGGGAAGGGATGTCGGCCACGGCACCGGCCGTGACGGTTGCGGCGGATGCAGCTTCCTCCGCTGGCCCGTCAGCGGCCCGCTAGTCGACGGCGGTCGATCGCCCTCCGCCTTCCCCGGGCCATGGACCGCCAGGTGGTCCTCCGCCAAGGTGACGGCAGCCTTCATCCCCGTCGGCCGATGGCAGCGGACCCACGCCGATGTGCGGGCCGGGAGGCCGCCGATAAACTGCTCCAGCACGATCTTCTCCACCACCGCCTGCGCTGTTGCGGAGCCCTCTGGTTGCAGCCACCTGCCTGCCGCATCTGCTAACCGCTGGCCAAATGCGAACGGCCGGTCCTCGGCCCCCAGCTTGGCCTCCCGGAACCTCCGCCGATGGTCCTCCGGGGACAGACCGAGCCTGTCCATGACCGCTCTCCGCACCTCCGGGTATATCCGCCTCGCTGCCGGGGGTAGCCCCAGTGCCGCCGTCTGCGCCTCTCCCGCCAGAAGAGGCAACAGTCGGATCGCCCACTCATCCGCTGGCCAGCCGCACGCCTCCGCTGTCGCCTCAAAGGTCTCTAGGTACGCCTGCACGTCGTCCTCCGGCGTCATCCTCTGTGGGACCACCCCTGTCAGCCTCGACGGCCCCGCCGGTTCCGGTGCCGCTGATGACTGGCCCATCAGCAACCGCTCCAGCACCCTTGAGTGCACCTGGGCTTGCTCCTGGAGCCCCCCCAGAAACTGCCTGGTACTGGCCGCGTCCTCGCTCTGCCTCGCCGCCATTCTTTCCAGCATTTGCCCCAATGCTACTAACGGCTGCGACGGTACTCCCGCCTGCTGTGCGTGTAAATCCATCGCCTCCCCCTTTGCTGGGCTCCACTGTAACACGTCTGTGGGTGTCCGCGGCGTGGAAGGAGTCACACTCAGGCAGGTTTGCAGGTTTTATACACTTTATTGTGTTCCGCTCTTAGCTCGGTGTCTCCGCAGCTCCGTGTCCAGGTTGCCGGTCCTCTCCCGGCGCTAGCTCTGTGCCTATAAAGAGGACAATAACAACCCTCATCCGGTGCAGCCGAGGCCACCTCCCCTTCCGGCACCGTTCCTCGAGCCACACCCCCTCAATCACCCCCTCTGCAGCTGTGCTTCCGCACCCCCCCCTGCCACAGTCACCAACCTTTTTGAGCCCAAGATCCCCGACCTCCGCCTTCATGACCGGCAAGATCTACCTATTGAGGCGTTGAGAGAAAACGACTGTCCAGACTGGACTTATGACTTTTTATTTGGCCTAATTGTCATTTTGGTCCAGCGTTCAAATTGATGTGACCAGGTACACAGAATTTAAGTGTAATATAACAAGTAAGATATTTGTTAACCGCACACAATATGAACATGAAAAAACACATTTGCAATGAGCAGCTGGATGAACTACCAATATAAATGTTGTATTTATTTGCATTTCGTTGCCTCTGTACCTGTACTCTAGCAATGACAATTAATTGAATCCAATCCAATTACAACACAACACTGACAACATGATCAGTCAGTGGAACTCATGTAAGTTCAGCTCTCATCACAATGCCATCAAGCCATGTGACTCCAGTCAGTGCATGGCTGTGACTGAACTCTGAGCTTGTAGTTAGTTCATAATCACAGACAGCCAGTCTGAGGCAGTCTGTGAGCTGTCTGTCAGTCATCCAGCTCCTGGTCTTTGATTTGGTGATTTTCTCAACTCCACTGACGAGTTTTTCGGGGCCAAATTGGTATTCATGAAAGTTTTCTCATCTGGGATTGGTTCTGAACTCAGACCGTTGGTGATTACATTCACATCAGCTCTACAGACATCCTCAGATTTAAATAATGTTCATAATAATAAATATGAGAATCACCATTTGTGACTCCTGCATCTGTCCCTTTTCAAATAATAGAATAAATACAATTGCAATCACTTTCAAGTAAACCAGATTGCTCTATCAGACAAGAAAAAAAAGCTCAATGTTGAGCTTTTGTTTTGAAGGACAACAGCAGAAAAGCCCAACTCACGGAGGTAAGACCTGGCAAGTCGCCAAGAATCTCGGCTGTCGCGCATGCGCAGGCGTAACCTATTAATGCCGTAACGTAAACATGTACGCGAAGGTACAGGCATTTCAATATTTATTTATTGATGACAGTTTTATGTCGGTGTACTTTGAGCTTGTGTAAGATGTGAAGTTATCAATAAAGGTCTTTCTGCATTTCCCCCTGTGCCCCACCTGTAGTGGTACGTTCCCCTCTTTCGGGGCGCACAGCTGACAACACGGCTGTGTAAGCGAACCCGTTTTTAGGCGTTCATGAATCAGGCGGAGATCTTTTCTGACGTCAATCTTCCAGTCAGAAAGAAAACATTTCAGAAGACACTTCAGAAATTGTTCGAAAACAAGGAACAATGTGTTTTTGAATTAATTTTCATTTTATTTTGGAGATCGACAGGGAACGTCTCCGAGATCGACCGGTCGATCGCGATCGACGGGTTGGCGACCACTGTTCTACAGGCAAACAACCAAAAATAATTTACTTCAAAGAAAAATCAAATGTCTTGTAGAGAGAAGAATATACAATTATGAAACTACATTAAAAACTGAAAATGTGTCAAAGCATCATTTGCTGCTCTGTGATGCTCACTGCTCTGAGCCAGACACTTGGTGTCTCATCTTGGAGACAAGGTCGTCATGTCTGGGGTCAGGCTCTGAGCTGAGGAAACCCTCAGGATTGAGTGAAGGTGCTCATCAGTAAGACAAGTCATGTGTGAAGTGTTCATCAAAGAGAACAGTTGTTCACACAGGTATGTGCCGCCACACCTAGAGGTGTGAGCAGCCGGGAGGCAGCTGGGGCGTCGTGTCGGGGATAAACGTGGAAACTCTGCAGCGCCCACAGACTCATATGTTGCCTTCAGCGTGTCACTGCGTTGGAGCTCCATCAGCTCCATGTGGAGGTTTGATGGCGCGTTTTCCACTTCAGATGCAAATGGATTACTGAGCAGTTCAAACCTGCATTGTTGGGCTTCAAAATAGGCAAATTGCTGTGTGAATGTCTTTCAAATGCCGCGCGGTGTCACGACGCTCTGAGAGTGGACCCAATAGCACGTCTCAGACAGGAGTAACAAAGATGAATGTCTTTTTTATTTTTATTTTTATTAATCTCTTTATTTGTCAGGGACAAAGCAGTGCACATTATTACACAGAGTGTACATGTGATACAGAAGGTTTCTAGCCAATTGGCTAATTTGCAACCCCAGTCCCTGGTCAGGCCTTTCTAAAACAAAACAAAACAAAACAGAAACAAGAAACATGTCTAGATCTAAAACTAATGTAAAAGTGGTGTATGTGTGCAGACAGCTCTCCATACACAGAGAAGACCTGACAAAACATCCATGCATAGACTGAGTGTTCATACACCTAACCATACACATCATAAGATAATAAGATATATACAAGAGCAACACAGGCAGTAGATCCTCTAAACTAAACACAGTCAAATACAATACAATAAAACCCGTACAATACAATAAAAACCCATTAAATTGAGTGTGTGTGTGTGCAGGCTGGCGTGTGTGTTTCAGTGTTGACATCCCTGGTTTACTTTTAGCCAGAGTTTTACCTTGCTATTAAATGTTTTCAGTTCGGTTTGTGTTTTTAGTTCCGTTGGTAAGTCGTTCCAGAATCGGGTCCCTTTTGTTGAGAAACATGACTGACCGAAAGTGGTTTTGCGCATCTCTGCTGTGCAGTTGCCACCCACTGATCCCCTAGTGGCCACTCTCCTGGTGCACGTTTTTGTCACACTAAGACAGAGTACAGAAGGTGCTATGTTGTTTACACATCTAAAGATGAGTCTTAGAAAGGAAAACTTAACGAAGCTGTCGAAACTTAAAAGCTTGTATTTATGTAAAATTAAACAGTGATGTGTGGTTATTGGTTTCTGGTCCATTATTTTCAGTGCCTGTTTGTATAATGATGTGACTGGTTTAACTGTTGTCTGGGAGGCTTGGCCCCATACAGTAATACAGTAAGATATATGAGAAAGAATCATTGCGTGAAAGTACAGCAAGGCTGCCTTGACTGGTATGTGATGTCTTATGATTCTGAAACAGTTCAGATTTGTCCGGACGGTCTTGCAGAGTTTGTTAATGTGTTTTTTGAAGTTAAGTTGTGAATCTAAGACAACCCCTAAAAATTTGAATTCACTAACTTCTTCTATGGCCTCTTGGTCTATTTTGATGGGGCATTTAGATTTCCCTCTTATAGAGAAGCACATGGAGACAGTCTTTTTGATGTTTAGTGTGAGATGGTTATCTTTGAGCCATTGGGATACTCCCTCCATCTCCTTGGTCAGGGTCTCTGCTGCTGCACCTGGTGTCTTAGCTGAGGCATATATAACTGTGTCGTCAGCGTACATTTGACAGTTTGCGGATTGACAGCATGTTGGTAAATCGTTTATGTATAGACTGAACAGCAGAGGCCCCAAGATGGAGCCCTGTGGAACACCCATAGTGGCTTGTTGTGTCGTTGAGAGTTTGTTGTTTATTTTGACACGTTGCTGCCTGTGCGCTAAGTAAGATGCAAACCAGCCGATTGCATGTTCAGAGAAGTTGAAGTTGGTTAGTTTGTTCAGGAGTATATTGTGGTTCACTGTGTCAAAGGCCTTTTTGAGGTCTATGAACACAGCTCCCACCACATTACCCCTGTCTAAATTGCTCTTAATGTTCTCGGTTAGGTAGCAGTTAGCTATTTCTGTTGAGAATCCTTGTCTAAATCCAAATTGTTTGGGGTGGATCATGTTATTGCTTTCAAGGTAGTGAACTAATTGATCTTTTATGATCTTTTCCAGGATTTTGGAGAGAGCAGGTAGTATTGAGATGGGCCTATAGTTACCTGCTTGGTCCTTTGCACCTGTTTTAAAAATTGGGGTGATAATGGCTTGTTTCCAGCTTTGTGGGAATCTGCCTGTTCTAATGGTTGGAAACAGGCTGGGTCAAAACCGGGAGATCAGTCGAAGAAGCAAACAAGTCCAAAAAGGGGCAGGGCAGAGAATCAGAGGTCAGGGCAGGCAGGTCCGGAATATACTCTAATAATAGAGATGCACCGATCAGGTTTTTTGTGCCGATCACCGATCACTGAAATCAGTATCTGCCGATCCGATATCACCGATCACGGTGTCGATTGAAGCATTCTATTTATTGTGTAGTATTATTGCCTAGGACTATGAGGAGATACATATATAAAGCACCTCAAACATTAAAGAAATTACAGATTTCTTTAAACATTTAGGACTTTTACTTTGAAAAATGTCCTAATTGATGCATTAAAATTGTTTGATTGCTATTGTAGGGGATTTCAGATATGTATGGAACACATCTGCATTATTCGTTTCCTGGAACTCTTGGGGAAATCTATATACAGGACTTTTTTTAACATACAAAAGTCTGACTTATTTTTTATAAACTCTTCCTTGGTATAGTAAACATGTTTTAATGTTAGCATAATTTAAGCTAAATCTCAGAAACGATCTATAAAGATACAAAATCAGTTCATTATTTACTTTTATATGTTCGTGTATGATTTTTCGACATCTTATCTTGAAAAACGGATGTTGTTTCACGTGGTTCTTTCCGCTAACTTTGCAAAACCGGATGTTGTCACTTAAATCCTTCAGCTAACTTTATCAAAACCCTCGCGCGCTCCCGATGGAATGCGTGTACCGTGAACATCAGTCTATAGGGGCTCAGACATGTGAGAGTCGGCTGAGTCGACCCAGAGATTCAACTCGGGGGACGGGGACGCCGCTCGGTGGTGAGGATCCCCTCGTGGACCTCTCACTCTGCGGCCCTCGCCGGGCGCATTGTCTCCATTGCGGTGCGCGGCGATTGAAACGTCTGATAGTTCTCGCAGATGTTACGTCATCTGATCGGCCGTTTTGAGAACGCCGATCAAAACCGATAATGGAAATATCGGCCGATATGGATCGGCGCCGATCAGATCGGTGCATCCCCATCTAATAACGCTGGAGAACTTGGCACGAAAACACAAGATAATCTGGCAGAGGACAAGTGGAAGTGAGGGAGCTAAATAGTGAGGGACTAATGAGGGGATTCAATTCAATTCAATTCAGTTTATTTGTATAGCCCAATTTCACAAATTACAAATTTGTCTCGGAGTGCTTTACAATCTGTACACATAGACATCCCTGCCCCAAAACTTCACATCGGACCAGGAAAAACTCCCAAATAACCCTTCAGGGGGAAAAAAAGGGAAGAAACCTGGAGGAGAGCAACAGAGGAGGATCCCTCTCCAGGATGGACAGATGCAATAGATGTAATGTGTACAGAAGGACAGATTTAGAGTTAAAATACATTCAATGAATATGACAGAGTGTATGAATAGTTCATAGTAGGCATATTCCACGATGGAGACCTCCACGATCCATCAGGCAGATGGCGGTGGGGAGGAGGAGTGGGCGGAGTCTCAACAGTAGGCGGAGTCTCAACAGGACAGTGGCGTAGTCAGGAGCAGGAATTCCACGACCCAGACCTCAATGATCCATCAGGCAGATGGGATCTATGTCGTCTCATAGGGTCCGATGACCCCATGAGACGTGAAGTCAAGGACTCCGTGGAGAAAGCAGAGTTAGTAACGTGTGATTGAGAGATGAAAATTCATCCTTAAGGAGAGAAAAAAAGAGGAGATAGGTACTCAGTGCATCCTAAAACGTCCCCCGGCAGCTATAAGCCTATAGCAGCATATCAAGGGGCTGGACCAGGGCAAACCTGATTCAGCCCTAACTATAAGCTCTGTCAAAGAGGAAGGTCTTAAGTCTACTCTTAAACGAGGTGACTGTGTCTGCCTCCCGGACTGAAATAGGAAGCTGGTTCCATAGAAGAGGAGCTTGATAACTAAAGGCTCTGGCTACCATTCTACTTTTTAAGACTCTAGGAACTACAAGTAGTCCCGCATTTAGTGAGCGTAGCTCTCTAGTGGGGCAATATGGTACTACAAGCTCCTTAAAATATGATGGTGCATCACCAATCAAGGCTTTGTACGTTAAGAGAAGAATTTTAAAAGTGATTCTTGATTTTACTGGGAGCCAGTGCAGAGCAGCTAGTGCAGGAGTGATGTGATCTCTTTTCTTAGTTTTAGTGAGAACACGAGCTGCAGCATTCTGGATCAACTGGAGGGACCTAAGAGACTTATTAGAGCAGCCTGATAATAAGGAGTTGCAGTAATCCAGTCTCGGAGTAACGAACGCGTGAACCAATTTTTCTGGATCTTTTGAGACAAGATGTGCCTGATTTTGAAATATTACGTAGATGAAAGAATGCAGTCCTTGAGATTTGCTTTACGTGGGAGTTAAAGGACAAGTCCCGATCAAAGATAACGCCAAGATTCTTTACAGTGGTGTTGGATGCCAGGGCAATGCCGTCTACAGAATCCACATCACCAGATAATTGATCTCTGAGGTGCTCAGGGCCGATTAAAATTACTTCGGTTTTGTCTGAGTTTAACATCAAGAAATTGCAGGTCATCCATGTTTTTATGTCTTTAAGACATGTTTGAATTTTACCGAGTTGGTTGCTCTCCTCTGGTTTTATCGATAAATATAGTTGAGTATCATCTGCATAACAATGAAAGTTTATGGAGTGTTTCCTGATAATATTGCCCAAAGGAAGCATGTATAAGGTAAATAAAATTGGTCCAAGCACAGAACCTTGTGGAACTCCGTGATTAACATTAGTGGTTATCGAGGCGTCATCGTTTACAAATACAAACTGAGATCGATCTGATAAATAGGATTTAAACCAAATTAGTGCCGTGCCTGAAATGCCAATCGACTGCTCCAGTCTCTGTAATAGGATGTCATGGTCAATGGTGTCGAATGCAGCACTAAGGTCTAACAAGACCAGGACAGAGAGGAGTCCTTTATCTGCTGCCATTAAGAGGTCATTTGTAATTTTCACCAGTGCTGTCTCGGTGCTGTGGTGTTTTCTAAATCCTGATTGAAATTTCTCAAATAAACTATTATGATGTAGAAAGTCGCACAAATGATTTGCGACCACTTTCTCAAGGATCTTGGAGAGGAAGGGGAGGTTAGAGATCGGTCTGTAGTTAGCCAACACCTCTGGATCCAGAGTGGGCTTCTTCAGGAGAGGTTTAATAACAGCCACTTTGAAGGAGTGTGGTGCGTGGCCTGTTAGCAGAGACACATTGATAATATCTAATAGAGAGCCGCCAATTAAAGGCAAAACGTCTTTAAGCAGCCTCGTCGGGATGGGGTCCAAGAGACAGGTAGACGTGTTCGAAGTAGAAACCGTTGAAGATAATTGGTCACGGTTGATGGGAGAAAAGCCCTCCAAATATACACCAGGGCATACAGCGGTTTCCAAGGCCATTCCACTTGAGGACAGATTGGCACAGGTTATGGGCAAGAGAATATTAATCTTGTCCCTAATAGTTAAAATCTTTTCATTAAAGAAGTTCATAAAGTCATTACCACTGAGGTTTATAGGAATGCTCGGCTCCACAGAGCTGTGACTCTGTCAGCCTGGCTACAGTGCTGAAGAGAAACCTGGGGTTGTTTTTTTTTTCTATTACTGATGAGTAATAGGCTGCTCTGGCATTACGGAGGGCCTTCTTATATGTTTTAAGACTATCTCGCCAAACTAAGCGGGATTCTTCGAGATTAGTTGAACGCCATATGCGTTCAAGCTTCGTGACGTTGCTTCAGTTTGCGGGTCTGAGGTTATACCAGGAGCAAACCTCCTCTTCCTCACTGTCTTCTTCTTCAGAGGGCTATCGAGTCCAGTGTCATTCTCAGAGAGCCTATGGCACTGTCAACAAGATGATCAATCTGGGACGGACTAAAGTTAGACCAGGAGTCCTCTGTTATATTGAGGCGTGGTATCGAATCAAATACAGAAGGAATCGCTTCTTTAAATTTAGCTACAGCACTGTCAGTTAGACATCTGGTGTAGAAACTTTTGACTAACGGAGTACACTCATGTGGTAGTATAAATTCAAAAGTTATGAGGTTGTGGTCTGACAGAAGAGGATTCTGTGGGAAGACGTTCAAATGCTCAATGTCAACGCCATAAGTAAGAACAAGATCAAGCGTGTGGCCAAAGCTGTGAGTGGGTTTCTGTACTCTCTGACAGAAGCCAATCGAGTCCAACAAGGAGATGAATGCAGCACTAAGGCAATCATTATCAACATCCACATGGATATTAAAATCTCCAACAATAATAACTTTATCGGTTTTAAGAACCAAACTTGATATAAATTCTGAGAATTCAGATATAAACTCTGAATATGGACCTGGTGGCGGTACAGAATCACAAATCGAATTGGCTGTAGTGTTTTCCAGGTTGGATGTGAAAGACTAAGAACAAGGCTTTCAAATGAGGTGTAGTGTAATTTTGGTTGAGGATTAATTAATAGGCTCGATTCAAAGATGGCTGCTACTCCACCTCCTCGACCGGTGCCTCGAGGAATGTGAGTATTAATATGACTTGGAGGAGTCGATTCATTCAGGCAGACATATTCTTCATGGCTCAGCCAGGTTTCAGTTAGGCAACATAAATCAATGTGATTATCTGATATTAAATCATTCAGTAACACAGCTTTAGATGACAGAGATCGAATATTTAGGAGACCACATTTAATAGTCCTGTTTTGTTGCACTGCTGAAATAATGGTGTTAACTTGTATAAGGTTATTGTGTACGACTCCTCTTCTGCTTACTTTTGATTTATTTAATTGAAGTGGCCGTGGGACAGACACAGTCTCTACTCTAAAGTCATGGGTGGGTAACTGCTCGAATGGAAGAGCAGAGAAGGGTGTTAAACTACAACTCTGCTCCCGGTTCCTGATCTGAACCCTGGGTTGTCATAGATTAAGTCCGGTGATCAACTTGGTCAGAAATGAGACGCGCTCCGTCCAACGTGGGATGGATGCCGTCTCTCCTCATCAGATCAGGTTTTCCCCAGAAAGTCTTCCAGTTGTCTACGTAGCCCACATTATTCGCTGGGCACCACCTCGACAGCCAGCGGTTGAAAGACGACATTCGGCTATACAATTCGTCTGTCTGCAAATTTGGGAGAGGGCCAGAGAAAATTACGGTGTCCGACAACGTCTTGGCATAAGCACACACCGATTCCACATTAATTTTAGTGAGTTCCGAGCGGCGGCTCGTGCGTCATTACCACCGGCGTGTATTACAATCTGACTGTATCTCCGCTTATCCTTAGCCAGCAGCTTCAAACAAGACTCCACGTCGCCCGCTCTGGCCCCGGGAGGCACACGACTCTGGTCCGTGGCTTCGCTATTTTCACGTTCCTGACTATAGAGCTCCCGATAACCAGGGTGTGTTCCTCAGCGGGTGTGTCGCTGAGCAGGAAAACTGGTTCAAACGTGAAGTGGTTGGTGCACAGCGGGCTTCTGTGTAGACTTACGACTCCTGCGAACAGTTACCCAACCATCCGGCTGCACGGTTACCGCGGGCACAGCTAACAGCTGACTGTAGCTCAGCGCCGACTACGGGAGAGGGCGGGCTAACTAGCATAGCTGTCTGAGCTTCGATAGCGCGGAGCCGTGCATCTAACCCACTTAGACCTGCCTCCAACCTAGCAAATAAACTACACTTGTTGCATGTATCGTTATCATTAAGGGAGGCAGGGGGATAACTATACATGAGACACACTGAGCAAGAGGGAGCGGGAGGGAGAGAAGAAGAAGTCATGCTCGCTGTTGAGCTGGCAACCAGAGCTTACCGGAAGAGTGAGATGATGCGTTCAGGTGAGATGGGCGTGAGGACCAGGTGAAGGGAATGAGGGACTAACGAGGGAGTGATCAGAGGCAGGTGAGGGGAGTTGGACTGACGAGATGGTGTGACAGGATGAAAACAACTATTACAAAAAGGAAGGCGTGGAGCTAAACTGTTTCTGCGGTGTGTTTTTCCAGCGTCTTTAGGCGCGCCTGTTTTCCCGAGGAGACGTTCATATTCGCGGAAATTAATTACGAAGAGCTTTATAATTCTAAATCGAAACACGACTCCAACGCGCTGTTTTTCCCAAGGCGGTTTTGGAGCGGTTGCTCTTTTAAAAGACTCGTCTGTTGTGATCGCGCCCGTATGTTGTGTTCTTTCACTACAGCCACACTGTCTCCACACAGAAGACAGACAGCTTTACCATTTACATCCTGAACATACACTGAGCCTCCACCTGTCTTAAACTCCTGTTTTCAAATTCTATCTTTCGTTTAGCCATTTTTTTGGGAGAGGGATAGTTGAAAGTTGACCGAAGTGATAAGTAAAACACACTGAGGCGCACATTCGCGGGCCGCGATTGACGTGCCGACACACGGACAGTGCATTGTGGGATTTGTAGTATTATGGTGGTGCGATATATACCGGCGGGCCAGCTCTAATAGTAAATAGATTTTATCATCACCTCCCAGGCTCTTGGATTTGTGCTCAAACTGTATTCATGTAGTCAGATTTAGTTTTCTTGCTCCGATCTTCTGCTCTCCAGCTTCAGGCTGCGTTTGCTTCACTGGAACGTCCCTGATGGGAGGACTGGTTCCTCCTCCTCTGCAGTCCAAGGCTTTATTATATTGTTCTTTATGAATAAAAGGACGATTAATGACAGCAGCAGCTTTTTATTTAGAGGTCATGCTTCTCTCATTCACAACTAATTCGCTGCTTTTTCATTGATAAACCTCTTGAATAATAAAGAGTTTAATATGAGATTTCTAAGCCTTATGAATGTGTTTTATTATTCTCCAGAGGACCCAGAGCCCCCCCACATTAAAAAGGACCAGGAGGACCCAGAGCCCCCCTACATGAAAGAGGACCAGGAGGAACCAGAGCCCCGCCACATTAAGGAGGACCAGGAGGAACCAGAGCCCCCCTACATGAAAGAGGACCAGGAGGAACCAGAGCCCCCCCACATTAAGGAGGACCAGGAGGACCCAGAGCCCCCCCACATTAAGGAGGACCAGGAGGACCCAGAGCCCCCCCACATTAAAGAGGAACAGGAGGACCCAGAGCCCCCCCACATTAAAGAGGACCAGGAGGACCCAGAGCCCCCCCACATTAAAGAGGACCAGGAGGACCCAGAGCCCCCCCACATTAAAGAGGAACAGGAGGACCCAGAGCCCCCCCACATGAAAGAGGACAAGGAGGAACTCTCAACCAATCAGGAGGGAGAGCAGCTTCCAGGGCTGGAGGAGGCTGGTATCAAGCCGTCATTCACTCCTGTAAAGAGTGAAGATGATGAAGAGGAAGTTCAGTCCTCTCAGCTTCATCAAAGACAAAATGAACAGATGGAAACAGAAGCTGATAGAGTGGATTGTGGAGGACCAGAACCAGACAGGAAGTTAGATCCAGAAAGTGATTCAGGACCAGATACTGATGAGACTGAGGACAGTGTTGATTGGGAGAAGACTCAGGAACCTCAGTCAGATGTGAACCCTCTGCAAAACAAAGAAGTACCTGTAAGTGATGTGGACTGTTGTACTAGAAATACATCAATCAACTTGCCTGAATGTGCTGCCAGCTTTGACCACAAGGGACATCTGGAGAAACCCACCAGCTCCAAAACAGGAAAGAAACCATTTCAATGCTCGCTTTGTGACAAAAGATTTCGAATCAAGAAGGGTTTAAAGAGACACATGTTTATCCACACAGGAGAGAAACCATTTAGTTGTTCAGTTTGTAGTAAGACATTTACACGTAAGGTACAGCTGGATAGCCACATGACTGTCCACAAAGGAGAGAAACCATTTCAATGCTCTCTTTGTGACAGAACATTTGGATTCAAAAACGCTCTAAAGAGACACATGTATGTTCACACAGGAGAGAAACCATTTAGTTGTTCAATGTGTAGTAAAACATTTAGACAAAAAGGAAACCTGACCTATCACATGACTGTCCACACACGAGAGAAACCATTTAGTTGTTCACTTTGTCGTAAAACATTTACACGTAAGGGACACCTGAAAATTCACATGGCTGTCCACACAGGACCGACAAAATTTCAATGCTCTTCTTGTGACAAAAGATTTGGATTCCATAGTGATCTAAAAATACACATGGATGTCCACACAGGAGCGAAACCATTTAGTTCAGTTTTCCACAAAAGCACATTTTGAAACATTTAATTGTTCACACTAGAGAAACAAATTAGTCTATAAGTCCACAAACAAATCGACAAATCCACAAATAAATGCATAAATATATTTTTGATTTTTCTTTAAATTTGTATTAATCGTAATTTACCTGCGTGTGCATGAATGTATTTGTGGATCTTTTTGTGTGCATTTGTAAAGTTTGATCTATTTGTGAATTGTTCCGTGCGCGTTTGTGAGTGTGTGATTGCATTTACAATTATTGCGACTGATGTGACACAATAGTATTCAGCTAAATTTAAGCTACACATCAATTCATATTCTTTGCTGTGAGTTTCTCTGTTATTGTCTTGTGCTTCATGTGTTATGTATTAGATTAGATAATCCTGTATTAGTCCCACAATGGGGAAATTGTAGGATCACAGCAGTGCATTAGAGCATTAATAAACAAAATACAATAACAATATTAAATGAACAGAGGAATACAAAATATATATATATATACAAGGAAGTGATTAAAGTGAATTGTCAGCAGGTTAAAGTGATCCATTTCTACACCTGAACATTTAAACAAGTCTAAGGATAATACCAATTTGGGGTTGGAAA
The DNA here is from genome assembly GCF_029220125.1 of Pseudoliparis swirei. Lineage (NCBI taxonomy): Eukaryota > Metazoa > Chordata > Actinopteri > Perciformes > Liparidae > Pseudoliparis > Pseudoliparis swirei. The sequence continues at coordinate 5,805,167 of NC_079398.1, forward strand.
AAATGAAAAATGTCCACATCATTGGCATCTTGGAGTGTTTGGCCAAATAAGTCGGCCCATCCGATGTTGTCCCACAGCGCCGCTCGTCGGCTCCGTTCGGACAGTCCTTCTGCCCGTTGCACTGCAAAGCCTGGGGGAGACACTCGCTTATGTTCCCACAGGGGAGCTGGCTGAGGGGACATCGAGCGCTTCCGTCCAGCCGGCCGGCCAGCAGCGCGCTCTCCGTTGTCCTGTCCGCTCGTATAACCCGTCGAGCGCAGCGTGCGTGTCCGGAGTGAACTCCGTGAGCCAAGTCTCCGTTAACACCATGAGGCTCCACTCCCGGTACTCGCTCTGATGGCGGGTCACTGCCGTCAGCTCGTCCATCTTGGTGACGAGAGACCTCACGTTTCCCATGATGATGGAGGGCAGGACAGGTTTAAAACGTCTTCTCCTGGCCCGTCGCGTTACCCCTGCACGGCATCCCCGTTTCCTTCTCCGCAGCTCGTGGGGAACATCAGGTCTCACCTCGGACAGCAGCACCGCCGCGTCTCCAAAAGCCACCAGGTGGTCCCCTGAGTAAACAAACATGGTCTCCATGGCTACGTGCGGGGTCCCCAGACACGGTGGTGAAAATAGATAAAAAACAGCATAAAGACCATGACAAACTTGACGTGTCTCGCTGTCATAGTGCGCTGATTACTCCGATAGTCAGGGGAGGGGGGGGGGAAGTAGCAACAGAGTAACATAAAATACAAATAATATAAGAAAAGCTCAAGTGCATTGGAGCTGCTGTGAAAGGCAGCCACTTGTGCGGCGCCTAGCAACCAGCATTGCCATGTATATATGAATTTAAATTGTTTTACATTGTCAAAGTGTTTCATGTCCTCTATGCAGCACTGTGGTTTGAGCTGAATTATCATAGGACATGAAACTGAGGAACATTTGTAACCTTCTTTCTCTTCAGCAACGTTTTCTCTTCAGTTTAAACTCAATACTTCCTGAATTTAGTTTTATTGTAGAAACTGACATTGTATTCCATAACTGAAGAATGACTGAATTGAGAAAAGAATTGTGGTTAAATGCCTCCTTCCTCCTTACTTCTTCAACATCATCCTCTCCTGATCTCCTCTCTTTGAGATTTAGGGAATCCTTTGTTTTAAGACGTGAATATTTTACCTTTTGTTGACCGAACGTTCTCTCTTTGATTCACTAGTATTGTAACAGCTATTCAAGTAATGTGTTGTTGTTGTTTTCTTGGTGGCTAACAAACATTTGGAAAGTTCAGCCAATGTTTCCACCACAATGACTTCAGTTCAATGTTGTTCTTCCATATTTGTCCCAGAGTTTGTAAGCAAGCTGCAGCAGACGGTTTTTCCTTTTAAACTAAATATGTGTGTTCATTATTTATGTTTGTTAATGGAAGTTACATTTAAAATGTGCATATAAAATGTGGAATGAATTGCCTTCATTTATGAAATGTATTATTCACTGATATGATTCCCACTCTGTTACATCCAGTCCACCATGTTATCTGAGTTTATTTGATGATAATTAAATAAAATAAAAAAATATTGAGCATATCTTTGTGGTTACTGGCAGGTTATGATAATATTGCTAAATTAAATAACCCAAAAATGGGGTGAAACTTAAATTGAATTAAAGAAGAACTTTTTACAAATTATCGCTTTTTTATGAATACTGTTTAAACTATTAGAACAAGTTCACCTTAGTTGCTCGTCTTACTGACAGGCTCTCAGGCTGGAGAGATCTGACATCACACAGGTCAAGTCTGGACAGAGCAGGACTCGGTACTGTCCCGGTCTACGAAGCACGTTGGATTCGATCAACCATCACAAAAAGGAAGGCAGGAGACTTTGTAATGACCCGGAACTTCCTTCTTGGACCCAAGTGGATTCTGGGAATACAAAGTGATGTTCAGTGATGGGAGAGTAGTGAGGAGACATGTGGACCAGATACATGCTCACCACTAAGAGACCGGAAAATGACATGAGAGAAAGAGGCTGGACCTCGAGGTTGTGGTGCTCTGTGCTCAGAAGTTGGACGTGCCAGCAGCCACAGAAGCTGAGGAAATATCCAAGACAGACCAAGGAGACAAGACCACTGAGGGGACAAAGGTGTTCAGTTAAAGACTTCCAGCTGGACTAAGAGGACTTATTACTAAGACTTTCCTCTTTGCTGCTATAGGCTTGTTCGCTGCTGGGGGACGTTTAGGATACACTGAGCACCTATCTCTTCTCTCTCTACTTATGGATGAATTTTCATCTCTCCATCACACATTACTAACTCTGCTTCCTCCCCAGAGTCCTTGTTACTTCACGTCTCATAGGGTCCATTGGACCTGGCTAGGTCTGATGCCATGGCCCTGCGGATGCCCCACCCACTCCTGCTCTCTACCTCCATCTCCCTGATGGATCATGGAGGTCTGGATCGTGGTCTATGCCTACTACCAACTATTAGACACTCTGTCATATTCATTGATTGTGTTGTTATTCTGTAATGATTCCTGCTGTACACATGACATATATTGTTCTGTCCATCCTGGAGAGGGATCCTCCTCTGTTGCTCTCCTGAAGGTTTCTTACTTTTTTTTCCTGTGAAAGTTTTTTTTTCTTTTTTCTTGGGAGTTTTTCCTGATCAGATGTAAGGTCAAAGGTCAGGCATGTCGTGTGTACAGATTGTAAAGCCCTCTGGGGCACATTTGTAATTTGTGATAATGGGCTGTACAAAATAAACTGAATTGAATAGTGTTGGTATATATAAAAGAAATAAATGTTGTTTGACGCATAGTACCTGCTAAGGTTTATTGAATACTCGTCCACAGGTCCACTAGGTGGCACTGTGTGTTTGTTGTTGTTGTTGTTGCCTGTTTCTTTACTTGCTGTTGAATAGGAAACGATTCATGCTGTGTTATGCCCAGGAATGCTGTACCAAGATGTTATTCATCCGAGAGTGACACATAAGTCCTCACTGTTCAACAAGAGGCCTCTTGTGAGTAACTATACTGGATATCTTGTTTTGAGCCGGTTTGCCTCGAGCAATTCTGGGGCCGGTATTTCAAAACTTGTAATAACTGGTGAGCAGTTTGATGCCAGCCTGATCACCTTCTTCAGAGGTGTGACACATTAATGTTTCCAAAACTAATATTAGATTTGAAATGTATTATAAAATCACATCTATGGCTTTTGCTCATAGTTTTGCAGTTTGTATCACCTTGTATAATTATTTAAAGGCAAGATAGACAAAATCATCCTCTTGCAATATGGTCAATCAGATTAGACGACAGCGTTTATATAATTGCATGGAAATAAAAGAAGTAAAAGACAACAGTTTGTTACGAAGTTGTTTATGGTTCGTGTAACATAAAATGATATGACATGTTGTGTGCTTGTAACAGTTTAGCTCCACGCCTTCCTTTTTGTAATAGTTGTTTTCATCCTGTCACACCATCTCGTCAATCCAACTCCCCTCACCTGCCTCTGATCACTCCCTCGTTAGTCCCTCATTCCCTTCACCTGGTCCTCACGCCCTTCTCACTTGCAGCCCATCCTCTCATTAGCTCCCTCACTATTTAGCTCCCTCACTTCCACTTGTGCCCTGCCAGATTGTCTTGTGTTTTCGTTAGTGATGGTGAGATGAAGCCTCATGAGGCATCCAACCACTTCAGCCAATCGGTTCGAGAAAGGGTTCATTTCTCGAAGCTTCATGTGCTCACGAAACCACCTACTGGCCAAGTGCATAATCACAGGCAGCTGTATCTGAACCACATCATGTGATGCATTGAATTGTTGTGTCTGTTATGGCTGTTGGGAATGACTATGAATTACAAAAATGTATGACCAAATCATTTCTGTACATAAATGATCACATATGTGAATAATAAAATATTTTGTGAATGTATTCTGTGTGTGTAAATGTTCCCAAAATGGTAGTGTCATATGATATGGCAGGTTGTGTAATAATGTTATTTTGTCACTTTAGGAAAATGGCATGGGCAGTGGACAGTGGACAGTGAACGTGTGTGTGTGTAACTAGGAAGAGGGGACTGAATATGCTTGTGTAACTTGGACAGTGATGTACAGGACAAGGGCCATTTTATTCATTTTTATTCAGAAATAACAGTTTCTCAACAGTTCCATCTTATCACCTATCCTTCCCTCCTCACTCTCCTAACTCTCCAAACTATCTCTCTCTCTAAATTCTCCAAACTCTCAACCAACAACCCACATTTTCAATGGAGCCTGAGGGGTTTATATTGCTGTCAAACCTCCCGGCAATATCTGAACCACTTCCCGAAGCAGTCACGTGGTACAGCCGGGCAGCGCGGCTTCAGACGTCATCATTTTTGGCTCCTCCCCTAAATGAAGCAAGCCTCGATACGCGCTTCGAGGAAACGCCCCCTCCATTACTCGACACACGCTTGGAAGCGTCGGCACATCTCGAAACAACATTTTTCGTGCCAAGTTCTCCAGCGTTATTAGAGTATATTCCTGACCTGCCTGTTCTGACCCTGCCTGCATGCCCTGACCTCTGATTCTCTGCCCTGCCCCTTTTTGGACTTGTTTGCTTCTTTGACTGATCTCCCGGTTTTGACCCAGCCTGTTTCCAACCAAAGACAGTAATCTTTGTTACTCCTGTCTGAGTCGTGCTTTTGGGTCCACTCTAATGGCGTCGTGACAGTGCTGAAGACTCACAGGATACATTAACAGTTGTATAGTAATTGTAACGGATCCCCGTATATCAATCGGCGTGAGACTTTACTGCTGGTGAACTTCTTTATTTCTTTTCTTCCGTTGTGTAATCATGAACCAAAACTATTGAATTAAAACCTCCTTGTCACCACCGTAAGAGCGTTAGCCTCATACGGGTCCATTAAAACTATCAAAACTCTTCATATAATGCGCATCCGTCCGTCACATTTAGCCGTTACGTCAAGTTTGTATATTAACACAAAATAAAGGTGCGCTTCCTTCTAACATTTCAAAATAAAAGTCAAATTTAGCTCAAAGCGGAAGTAGATTAAAACATACAAAATCATTAAAACAATACAATATAAAAAGGCATACATCAAAACCAATAAAGCAGATACAAAATAAAGCAATCAACACAAAACAATAAACCTTTTAAGGGGTTATTTACATTCCCACCAAATTACAGTGTTTTACAAAATGGAAACCTAAAACACAAAATTTCCACTTACAGCATTACCCTTCAAATGTATAGGCTATAGCACACAGTAAACCATATTACATTTCTTAAATGCTTAGTAATTAACAACTAATTTCTGGACAGGGCGCTCCAAAGCGGGCCTGCTGGTGCGCTCTCCTTTGTGGTTCCGTTCTTTCCCTCCAAACAAGATTTTAACCTGTCTCACAAGTCCATCTTTGCCTTGAATGACTTCTGAGACTGTCCCAAGTCTCCCTTTGCTTCGTGGTAGTGTCCTCAGCATCCGGTACTATACCACCAACCTGAGGTTTCTTTTAGTGCTATGCCAGCACTGTCTGTTTGTGATGTTGTGGAGGCACTCCTTTTTCCATCTACTCCAAAACTGCTCCGTCAAGTACTGCACCTGGTGCCACCTCTTTCGTCCGTAAAGATCCTCTTTTTCATTCCTCAATCTCAGGTATGTGCATTGGACATAGTCCGTGGTGCTGGCATCTGAGAAGTGATGTCATTCTGTTTTTAACATCTTTTCAGAGCCTGCTGACTGGTAGCAGCGAGCTACTTGTATCCTTTCCATCTTAACAAAGTCATCTGGCCATTTCTCCCACCGTGATTTCAACTGCCCTGGAATTGGGTTATCCCATCCTGTTTCTTGATGGCCCATATCCTGAAGAATATTCTTTCCGTTGAGGAGGTATGGAGCCACGAAGCCCAGCGGGTCATGTACGGAGGCGACAGATGACAGGATGCCGCGCCGTGTTGCGGGCTGGTTCTTTAGTGAAACCTTGAAGTTGAAACAGTCACTCTCGATGTTCCAGTTTATTCCCAGTGCTCTCTCTAACACTGGGTCATTGAATCTGAGATCCTTTACTTTGATGTCTGTAGCATGTTCTGTTGAGGGGATGCTCTGGAGAACAGCACAGTTGTTGGACACAAATTTGTGATGCCTTAAACCTTTGTTTGCACACAGCTCATGTGCCTCCTTTGCCATCTGACTGGTCTTTTCAGCAGACTCAACACTAATGATGCCATCGTTTACATAAAATAATCTGGCAATGACCTGTGACCCGAATGGGTGTGTGTGACTCTGTTCTTTGGCGATCTGCTTCAATCCATGATGTGCATTATGCATTTCATAATGTCCATGTCTGTTTATATTTCCCTTCTGTTCGTCAAGAGAAATCAAATCTTCTTGATAGACTGTTTTGCCATCTCCTTGATTGTCTCTGAAATCAGTCTCGAGAATTCTTCTTGCATCCATTGGAGTCACTGCAGGCAGCTCCTTCACGTTTACTCTGTGACAGTGACCATTTGACAATTGTGCATCAGAGTGAGGTGCTGAACAGCCAACAATACTCCACCCTAAGTCTGAAAGAATAGCAAAGGGTTCATCATCTTTTCCTGCTATCACACGTCTGGGTATGAGAGCTCCTGGACAATTGTAGCCTATCAGTAACCCCACTTCGCAGTTAAGGAGAGGCGGTATTTGGTCTGCAATCGCTGTGAGATGGCTCCATCCTTTTGCCGTTTCGTGCGTTGGTATATGTTGTCTGTTCACAGGTATGCCGTCTTTGGTGTAAGTAGGAGGCAGTTTGATGTGCACAGTGGAATTGAAACCTCTCACACGCAGACCAGATATTCGTTCACTTTTAAGGACCATATTTTCACCCATCATAGTAGTGAGTTTCAATTTAACTGGACAAGTAGTCAGCTGCAGCTCCTTACTTACATCTTGCTCAATGAATGTTGTGTCACTTTGAGTATCCAGCAGGGCATACACAAGTTTTTCTCTGGATGGATTGTTGTCGCTTGACACCCATACTGGCACGATCATGGAGGTGTTTTCTGACTGACCTTGGCTGGTGACATTGAGGGACAGAGCAGATGTGGATTCCGGTTCACTGCGTTGCGCTGAATGTTCCCTCTTTGTCCATTCTTTGTCTTCACTTTTTCTGTAGCCATCATCGTGAAGGCATGTAGGATGCCGTCCTTTGCATGAGTCACACGTGTGGCGATGCCGACACTCTTTTGCGCCGTGACCGGGTTTTAGACACCCATAACACAGTTTGTTATCTTTTACGTACATCCTCCTGTATTCCAGTTTTCTTTTCATGAAATCTTGACATTTGCAAAGCTGGTGACTGATATCCTGGCATAGCATGCAAGGTGTCTTGAACTCTTCCTTTGACATTGTCTGCTTATTATTTTCCATCACTGTTTGTGTATTGAAAGTGATGGCTTTGTTTCCTTTGCTTTCCTTTGTGCTCCACTTGTCTTGACAGGATTCAGCTGGATGGAGAGCGAGGAAAGAGGTGATTGGATTGCAGGCGGTTTCGGCCTCCACGGACATGAACTTGGCAAAGTCCTTGAAGCTAGGGAAATCCTTTCCCTCCATGAGAAGCAATGTTACTTGCCGGTTCCATCTTGAGGATTTTCCTCACAATCGTTTAGGATGTTTAAACCTTTTACATGGGGTATTGCCTGCAGACAGGCATTTAAGAAATCTGAGAAATCTCTCAGTCCTTCGGCATCTTTAGACTGTATCTTTGACCAGTTGGATAACTTTTCTCTAAAAGCCTTTTGAATGATAAATGGCTGGCCATACCTCTGATTGAGCTTGTTCCAAGCGTCACTGTAAGCTTCGCTGTCACTACGATAGAACATTCCTTCTAGGCATTTGCGAGCTGAGCCACCTACATATCTCTTGAGGTAGTGCAGCTTATCGGTAGTGGGAATGTTCTTTCTATCTATAAGCGACATAAATGAAGCCTTCCACTCCACAAAGTCAATTGGATTGCCATTAAACACTGTGGGCTCTGGCATTGGAAGTCTGTTAATAGCAAGGCTGTCCTGAACAGCTTGTGCTAGGCAGGATACATCAATGGGAGGAGATGGAGTGACAACGGTGTGAGTGTCCGTTGTGGCAGGGGGAAGGGGGCGTATAGGGTTCTGAAATGACTGAACGGACCGGGCATCAGACTCCTCTTTCACTTCTCTGTCATATACTTCAAGTCTGGCTTGGGCCGCCTTTACATCTTTTTCAGCTTGCAATCGTTCTAATTCGGCCTTGTGTTTTTCTAATTCCCTCCTATGTTCTTCCTCTAAAACTCTGATCTTTTCCTTTTGTGTCTTTTCCTGCGTTAGCATCTTATATTCAGCCTCCTTAGCAGCTAACTCCGCCGCTGCTTCTGCTCGCTTGACTGCAACGCCTGAGTGCATGGAGCCATGACTGCCAGTCAGCGCTGAAGCAGAGGAGCCATAAATGGACCGGGCGTAGTGGGGCTTAAGTAGCTCATGCAAGCGCTGTCCTTCATATTCTGCATCGTATTCTCCATTTACGCCAGTCAGTCTCTCATACAATATTTTGATCATGTCAATGGTTACTGCTGCACAAGAATCAACCTTACGCCTTAGCTCAGTATCGGGTGGGCCGCACCCTCTCAGTTCATCATACAATTTTATGATATCCATTTTCCTTGTATCCAAATTGTCTGCGAGGGATGCCAAGTGACTTTCTGTTAGCTCCGATTTGAGTTCTTGACGTGCTTGACGAGCTTGGGCTTTCCACTGTTCATACAGACTAACAAGTCTCCTTTCCCGTTTGCTCTGCTCCTCTTTACGGTACGCTAGCATCTTTTCAGTGGGAACACGTGTCCGGTCATGGCGTCTAACCGCTACATCTGCGTCATCATCTTCATCATTTAAAAGTTCAGCAAGAATGTCCTGTTTGTTTTGCAAAGACTCTTTTAGTTCTTGTCTAACAGCACCTTGTTCTGTTTCCTTGTCTAGCATTTCCTTATGTTCTTGAATTACCTTTCGAAGGTTTTCTATCTGTTGCTCTTTATCCTCGCTGCGCAGAGCAGCATCGTGTCCCTCCATTTTCGTTAGCCTTCCTCCGTCTCCTTGCTACTTTACCACGTCCCCGTCTTCAGTTCACCGCTGCCCTGCTCCATTCCGTCAGTAGAAGTTGTCCGTTTATTCCGTTGTAGTCTTCTATGTAGCAGGTTAGCTGGAAAGGTGACGTTCTTCCTTTGGTGTAACTAGCAGGTAGCTCGAGGTCTCGCTCTTACTGTAACGGATCCCCGTATATCAATCGGCGTGAGACTTTACTGCTGGTGAACTTCTTTATTTCTTTTCTTCCGTTGTGTAATCATGAACCAAAACTATTGAATTAAAACCTCCTTGTCACCACCGTAAGAGCGTTAGCCTCATACGGGTCCATTAAAACTATCAAAACTCTTCATATAATGCGCATCCGTCCGTCACATTTAGCCGTTACGTCAAGTTTGTATATTAACACAAAATAAAGGTGCGCTTCCTTCTAACATTTCAAAATAAGTCAAATTTAGCTCAAAGCGGAAGTAGATTAAAACATATACAAAATCATTAAAACAATACAATATAAAAAGGCATACATCAAAACCAATAAAGCAGATACAAAATAAGGCAATCAACACAAAACAATAAACCTTTTAAGGGGTTATTTACAGTAATGATAAAGGGCACTATGAAAATAAGTTTCAAGAAAACATGGATTGAGTTTAATGTCTATGATAAAAGTGCTAGATAATATTGTGTGACAGTGTACAGCAGTGAAAGAGTTGCAAAATCATGATTACATCACAGCTGTTTTATTACATTTTTTTCTAAATATGATTTATTTGAAAAATGTTTGTGCTTAAGTACACAGCTTCTTTCTTCGCTTTTCTATCTCCTCTTGTATGAATTCATGTCCCATCAATGCACATTACTAACTTTTCCAGAGTCTTTGTGCTTTCTCTCCTCTCAGGTTTACATGGATCGTGGTTTATCTGGACCCTGGTCCTGCCTCCTGGGTCCTGCCTCCTACCACAGCCCTGCTAATGCCATTCTTCACTATCTCCTCTGTCTCCTTTCTGCTTTCTCCTCACAGGTTTACATGGACTGTGGTTTTATCTGGACCCTGGTCCTGCCTGACACCTACGGCTATTATCATTGTTATTGCTATTAGTATTACCAATAACATTATTGCTTCTATTATCATTATTATTCTACTATATCTACTGTTGCTGTTATTTTCATCACGTTCTCATTGTATGAATAATTCATATTTATTGAATGTGTTGTAACGCTGTCCATCTGTACACATTACATCTATTGCTTCTGTCCATCATGGAGAGGGATCCTCCTCTGTTGCTCTCCTGAAGGGTTCTTCACTTTTTCTTACCCTGAAAGGGTTTTTTCAGTTTTTTGGGAATTTGTCCTGATCCGATGTGAGGTCAAAGGTCAGGGATGTCATATTTGTACAGATTGTAAAGCCCTCTATGGGGAGTTTGTAATTTGTGATTTTCCATGATTAAATGAGGAACCAGCCTCTTGCAAAGATCATGTTGTATAAATATGTATATATATATATATATACATATTAATATTTTGATATACATCATTTTAAATCTTTTTTATTTGTTACATATTATTTATATATGTATGTATATATACACACATATATGACTATATTTGTATATATGTGTAATGAACTAATTAAATACAATTCCTTTGTTGCACATTTTTGGGATAATTATAATAATAATATAATGTTCTTATTCATAACACATCTTTCAAAACAAAGTCCAAAAGTGCTTCCCTCAACAGTCAAAGTGAGAATGACACTCAGTATGAATAAACCAAGATATTTAATGAGATATTTTATTGTAATATCAGACATGTTACTGTGCCGTACAGTTGAGCTGAAGAATGAATGAATGAACATTGAAGTGGCAAACAAACAACAAACAACCCCAAAGAGAACAGCAGAGAGACCGTCGACACACTGTGAATAAAACGTGAGCACACTTCCAGTTACAGGAGTCCTTCTTTGTTGTTCTCCAAACTGCTCAGTGCTTCCTCTCAAGTGCAGTCCGTATCACTTCCTGTTGCATGGATTTCAAAATAAAACATGAAACCTTCAGGTTAGCAACAAACATGATTGCATAAAATAATATGAATCTATCAAGCTGATATATATATATATATAGAGAGAGAGAGAGAGAGAGAGAGAGAGAGAGAGAGAGAGAGAGAGAGGCAAGGGCGTCATGAGGCCTATTCAGCCCCCCCAAATAAGTTGCCGTTATTGGCTTTAAAAGTTATTTTATTTTATTTTTAACAAAATGTTGACGTCCTTAAATTAAACAATTTTTTCTCACACAGACACATTATTTAGAACACTGACATGCTACATATGTGCTTGCTTTCTGGTTTGTATGTTTTCCCCCCTTTCAAATTACAATCCAATAGCCTATCGTCATACTTAAATTCTGATCCCCAGGCACTTGGACTTTGGGGAGGCTGGTGCACTGGCTTTCTCTCTGCCAAGTAAAGTCTCTCAATGCCAGGATTACAGCCAATGAGGTTAGTTCAAATTAATTGATGCACGGAGTGAACCTGTAAGTCCAGGTAGTTACAGAATGACGCTGTCGGTGGTTATTAATGATTTTAACAATTATATTTGATCATATATTTGTTCCATTGACCCTGAACTAGTTCATCTTTATCTCTGTGATCGTGTCCAAATGAGCATAAAATATTACTATGACCCTGAAATTCGGTCGGAAACAATTAATATCCAGGGCCCAACATTTTTTTTTAGAAGATACCAACGATAAGGACGGCTGAGCAATAGGAGAGAGAGAGAGATGAAGATCAGGAGGTCTGAACTCAACACAAATAAAAAAATCAGGTTATACATTATTATTATATAAGTAAAGATTATAAAGGATGTGTAATCACCTGGATCCACAGCAGGTTGACTCTTTGTAGTTGCTGGATTTGAATCGGAAACATTGATTAGATATCAGATACTAATAAGATAACATTAAATAAAAACATAATGATGACGACAGAGTACATATAATGAAGTACATGCGTGTTATCACGTGAAAACAGTTAGTGTTCATATTTATCCACATAATGTCACGTGCAAAGCATCTTAAGTTTCATAAAATGTTTTTTAAATAGAAATGAGGGTCTTAGGATCCATCAGTTTCCAAGGGTCCGGGTCTCTAAAGGTCTCTCCTCTTCAGATTATACATCAAGGATTTTCACATGTATGCAGATGATACAGGAATATATCTTCATTGCTGCACATTAATTGTCTGTATTTTACAATTTGTAAAATCATTTTAGATGTCCTTTGTTTTATTCTTTTCATCACTTCAGCGGCTTCATGGTTCACCATTCTCTCACGTTGTGATGTTACATCTAGTTTTCTTCAGCGTTGCTCTCAACCCTAACTCATTGAAAAGCATGTACATATATGACATTCTTGAAAATGCTATTATTAGTTGTTACGTTTTTTGCGTGTTATTTATTTGCTACAAGGTAAAGGTAGGGTAAAGGTAGAGTCTCTTTGTGAATCATGTAATGTCACATCCACAGTCCGACCAGCGTGTCTGCGTCCTCGGCCGAGCGGGCCGGCATCCCGCCGGCGACCCCGACCGGCGCAGATGAGCGAGGACCTGTTCATCGCTGCTCGCAGCTTTAATATTTTAAATATAATGTTAACAACTGCAAAGTCACTGTATAAAGTTACTAATATCTCACTGTAAAAATCTAAAATGTTCCAAAAAATACCCCCAAAAATTATTAATATAACTGTTCAACAAGCATGAACAGTTGTAATAATAAATGATTGGCTTTTTACACACAAATATATCTTGCGGGTAACAGTAACTATTGACTGTTCATCGATGTGCTTTGTCCCAGAAAATAGTCAATCAATTGCTGAACAACTCCACGAATGTCAAAATGTGTTACGTAATCTACTGTGTGGCTATTTGTGTTAACTCAATGCCTTCAACCAGCTGTGACAGTAAAGTAGTGTTTTATGATATTATCTGGACTATAGAATGAATGTGATACAAACATTAATAATGTGAGTATGTTGGATGTTGCTAATGTTAAAGTATTAATAATAATATAAATAACAATAATGGATTAGTGATATTGTTATTCATGTTAGAGAATAGTGATAATGTAAGTAATGTAAATGTATTAGTTATAACGTTGAGGTTTGGGTGAGATCTGTTACCTTTAACATCCCCACAGAGATCTTGACACTGCTCCACTGTGCGGAATATGTTCCCGTTAGACACACTGCCTCTGAAGTGGAACCCCTCACACCTCCAACTCGACACGTTGTAGAAGAAGAAGTTGTGATCGAGGATTTCTTCTGGGGTGATGGGGCGGGGGTAAGTGAAGCGAAGTGGAGGTCTTTGACCATGATCCATGGGCCGATAGCAAAGATCTGACAGGACAAAGATGGAGGGGATGAATTCATGATATTTAGCAGACAGGAAGGTCTTTTGTTTTCCTTAAAAAATCCTAACAATTAATATTAAAGAGGTATCTTTTCACTGCAGAGATGGTCACAGCCGTCCTGGCTATAGAAGGAGTTATCTGTGGAGCCACAGCCGTCGAAGAACCGCTCACACCTGTAACTGGTCGAGTTGTAGAATAATCTGGGAATCCTGGTCTGGCAGCTTCCGAATGAAGTCCTGTCCCTAAAGTCATAACATCGGCGGACTGGAGGGAGAAGAAGAGACGGCAGAACCGGAGACGGCCCTTCAGTTCACAACTACAGCCACTTGGTCTGGTTTGAATTCTCAAAAGTACTTTTTATGTCAAAATATTAAAATATTATTAAGTGGTTCTCAAACTGTGGGGCGCAAGGGGAAACATTTTTTAAATTTATTTTAAGACCTTTATACAGGCTAAAAGGTGGAATTACGATTTCCTGGTCATCACATGCCGCCATGGGGCCAACCATTTAGTTCTTACTAGCTAACTTCTTACTATGAAAACTTGAATATCCCTTATTTAAAATCGTTAGGTCCTAAAAACTGTATTATTATTATTTTTATCCAATCATAGTTATTTTCCTTGTAGATGGTTGGACCAAGGGCTGGGAGGCGGGGCCGAGGGACATTTTAATTTTAAAATGTGTGCAACATTTGGGTGGAAACCTGGCTCGTGAAGTGAACGCTTGAGTGGTGGTTCAAGTTTGTGCAGACAAATTAAAAGAATGTAAGACAATACCGTACATGTTTGAGGCACCTCAAAGGTAACATCATGCTATTTATATCTGTACAGAAGACCAATCCCAAGACTGTTACGTTGGTTTGGATGTAGATAATAGGACATACCATGATACCTTCACAATATGTTCATTTTCACACAAAATTACTAATTAAAGAGTACACATCAGTATTAATTCATATTTTAGAATCAATATGGTGTCATGCTTACATTTCTCGTCTGTATACTTCCTTGTTTCTGTGGAAAAAATATATTTCACAGCAGTCAGCAGGTTTTTATCTCAAACAGAAGATCTTGAGTTTTCTTATCAACAATCCAGAACAAAATTCAAGCATCACGCTAAAAATGAACCATTGGGGGTCCTCATCAAATACCCGTAAACATACTCTGAACAGAATCCTCTAGACACTGTGAATCCATCTCACCTTTGTCTATGGTGCTCTTGGGGTAAACACGGATGCTCGCGCTCGGATCTCGGGGCGTTGAGAGTCGGCCCTGGTTGAGACAGTTGACCAGCAGACACTCAGTTGAGCCGTCCAATGGAGTGGACATCACGGCCATGTGGCAGCCTGGGTCTGCTACACAATCCTGCTGGCAGCTTTTCCAATCCATACTCGTTGGCATCCTCATCAGATTGTAGTTCGAGGAGGCGAGGCACTGCGCTGGATCAAAGTCCTGAGCCAGACCAGGCCCGACCAGGAAAAAGACAGCCGGCAGATAGAACCAAAATCCAAACAAAACATTCTCAGTCATCATGGCTGCGGTCAAGAACTTTTCAGATCTGAGCAAAGGTGTTTGTGCTCCGTGTTGAGGCTGATGGATTCTACACTCAGGAGTGCTCTGGGTTTGTGGAGGAAATGAAACTTAAACCTATACCGCACCTCAGAATTCAATCATCACACATTCCTCTTTGACACAATAGCAACATGAACGTCATCGAACATTAATGTGATAGTTTGAGAGGGAGTTGTCCTTTTGTTTCTTATTGGTCTGGATAAACGGAATGTTCTGCTCTGCCCCCTCAAACGGTGACGGAGGGGAACTATGATGGAGACGTGTTGGGTTATGGTTGATCCATAATGGAGACGTGTTGGCTTATGGTTGATCCATAATGGAGACGTGTTGGGTTATGGTTGATCCATAATGGAGACGTGTTGGCTTATGGTTACTGTAACATGGAGATGTGTTGGGTTATGATTGATCCATAATGGAGACGTGTTGGGTTATTTCTTCTTAAACAGATTCCCTGGGTTAGCTCAGTGGTTACCTCCTGCCTCAAAACTTTCAGATTATGTGGTTCTTCCCCTCCCTGGGATCAAACCTCGGGCTTTGAGGTCATTCTCACACTGACGACACAAGAGGTTTGCTGACATCAGATGCAACGACAGCAAGGATGTTTAAAAAAAAAGAGATGAATATAACACTGGACATCGCCCAAGGTTCTATCCCAGGGAGGGAGAGAGAGCAGGGAATTCTCCAGAGAGAATGGTTGTTCGAAGTAACGACTGAGCTAAACCAGTGTAACAGGAAATAGAGTTTATAAAGGCTGCTGCTGTCTGCAGCTCCTGATAGGAAACATCCTCACTTTTACATTACATGTCATTTAGCAGACTCTTTTATCCAAAGCGACTTACAATAAGTGCATTCAACCAAGAGTACAAACTCAGAACAACAAGAATCCAGAAAGTATCATTTCTTCACCTTCAACCTCTTTAAAAACACCTTCATGTAAAAATCAGCTGTTGTGGTACAGTTCCAGGCACATGCACAGACATTTTGGGGGGCAGGTGCTCAAACAACAAAAAAAGGGCACCCATTGCCAAAAATGTTTTGTGACAGAGTTGAAGCATAAGCAGCAATACACGAGTGAAGCTGTCCTCGCCTGATTGGCTAATGGGTCGTCATGCCAGCCACGTATTGCCCTCCTCACTGGTCTGATATGGATCCGTATTGCCCTCTGACCTCATTTTCAAAATGAGCGATATTGATAGACGTCAACAGCCACCCGGAGGTCAAAAAGGTGGCTCTGGTTTTCACAACAAGTGCACTGCAGAATCAAAGTCCACTGACTCGTTTTATTGAGCACTTCTCGTCATGGCAAAAATTGATTCGATCATCAGCCTGGCTCTTAAAAATCAAAGAAACTCTGAGACAATTGAACTGAAAGAAAATGAGTGACTCAGGACCAACTGGGTCACAACTGTCTGTGGAGGATTTAGGCAAGGCCGAGCAAGCCCTTGTGTCCTATGTCCAACAACAATCCTTCCAAGATGAGGTGACCTCTCTCCAAAAGGGCTTACCCATAAAAAGAAACAGTAGGATCTATAGACTAGATCCCATCCTCCAACACGGGATCCTGAGAGTTGGAGGCAGACTAAGTAAGTTGGCAATGCCAGAAGAAATCAAACATCCTGCCATTCTGCCCAAGGACAACCACCTGTCCAAGATACTCCTACACCACACCCACGCCTCGATGGGTCATTGCAGAAGAAATCAAATGATCGCAAAACTCAGAACAAAATACTGGATCCTTAGAGCAAATTCTGCCGCGAGAAGGATAACACGTTATTGTGTACTCTGCAGAAGATGGCATGGCACAACAATGACACAAAAAATGTCCGACCTACCTCTACACCGGATAACACCTGACTTGCCACCCTTTACCCATACTGGACTGGACTACTTTGGCCCCATAGAAGTCAAGCGTGGCCGCAGCAAAGTGAAAAGGTATGGAGCCTTGTTTACGTGCCTTGCATGCAGAGCCGTACACCTGGAGATGGCCTACTCAATGGATACAGACTCATGCATTTCTGCACTCCGACGATTCATCTGCAGACGAGGCCAAGTGAAGGAGATTGTTTCTGACAACGGTACAAATTTCGTTGGGACACAACGGGAGCTTCGAGAAGCACTTACCCACCTTAACCTCAGCAAGATCCAGCATTCGATGCACGCTAAAGGTATCAAGTGGACATTCAATCCACCCTACGGTCCTCATCATGGAGGCGTATGGGAGCGGCTCATCCGGATAATCAAACAAATCCTCTACTCCATCACAAAGGAACAGACCATGGATGACGAGAGTCTCCAAACAGCTCTATGCGAAGTGGAGGCAATCATGAATGACCGACCCATCACAGTCTCATCGCAGGATATAAAAGATCCAGAACCTCTGACACCTAACCACCTACTTCAAATGAAGCGAATGCCGACTCTTCCACCGGGACTCTTTGACAAAAGTGATATCTATTCCAGAAGAAGGTGGAAACCGACCCAATATAGAGCTGATCTCTTCTGGAAACGCTGGACACGAGAGTACCTTCCATTGCTCCAAGAGAGACAGAAATGGAATCAGATTAAAAGTAATCTAAAGCATGGAGACATAGTGCTGATCATCGATGAAAGCTCACCATGCAATTCCTGGCCCATGGGCAGAATCACAGAAATGTTTCCGGACAAAAGAGGACATGTACGTCGGGTCAAGATCAGGACACAAAATGGCACCTTGGAAAGGCCCATCACAAAGCTGTGCCTTCTACAAGACATGCCCTGATGACGGGTCCCTTTGCCCTTTTCTTATTCTGACCCCTGAAAGGACTTTAGTTAAACCTTTTCTCTCTTCTTTCTTCTCCCCCCCAATAACTTTTCGTTGAACTTTTTGCTGAAATTCTATGTACTTGTTTCCCAAGATGGACTATTGGAACTAAATGGATAACTTTTTCTTTTTTTCGACTTTTTTGAAATTCTATGGACACGTGACAATCTTGAATATTGTCAAAAGGGACTCTTAAGAATAGGCTTCCTATGTATAAATGTATTAATTGCCCTGTTCCGGTCAATTAGTATATATTGATTTGTGTTTACCTGTGTTTGTTTGGTCATGTTTTGATGACGCGATGTCAGTGGGCGTGACATTATAAATGGCCGGCACCTGAGTGACTGAGTAACTGTGCCGTTACCACGACAACGGTGCCGTTACCGTGGCAACGGTGCCGTTACCGTGACAACGGTGATGTCACCGTCACCTACACCACCGGGTGTGGTGTAGGAGTATCTTGGACAGGTGGTTGTCCTTGGGCAGAATGGCAGGATGTTTGATTTCTTCTGGCATTGCCAACTTACTTAGTCTGCCTCCAACTCTCAGGATCCTGTGTTGGAGGATGGGATCTAGTCTATAGATCCTACTGTTTCTTTTTATGGGTAAGCCCTTTTGGAGAGAGGTCACCTCATCTTGGAAGGATTGTTGTTGGACATAGGACACTAGGGCTTGCTCGGCCTTGCCTAAATCCTCCACAACGGTGACGTTGTCATGGTAACGTCACCGTTGTCATGGTAACGGCACCGTTGTCAATTATTTTTCTAACTCAACTAACGCAGTTACAATTACTGAAATGTAAATGAGTTCGTTACTCGCGTTACTCTCTTTTGTGAAAAATGAACACTTGCAGACAAGAAGACAAGATAGGCCTACTTTAGCTGCTTCTGATCCGACATCGCAGGACCTTGGTTGCGCAATGATGTAACGTCTCGGACGTTATGGCACTGATGACACGGAGACGGGACGACGTTATTATTCCTCACTTTATTGGGCATCCACCAACACAGTGTGTTTACATGATGCGGATTTACATGTTACAGACAGCGTGCTCCTCTCAGCTCAGCAGCTCGAACGTCAACAACAACGGTTCCCGTCAACCAACCTTAACTCCCGTTTTCCGGCAGGTTAACCCCGCCTCCCCTCTACTCTGCCAATCACAGGCACGCCCCCTCGACCAGCATGCACGGTGCCACACTGTGATTGACAGCCACTTCACAGGGTCGCTACAATAAACACCAATCGAATCAATCAATGAGCATTAAACCACATCATGGCCGACAGTGCGGATAGAATGAGCTTTCTCTCCTGGAAGTATGGACATTACTTTTCGCTCGTCGAAATTAAAGACAAAAATGTAGTGGTGAGTTGTAAATTATGTGCAGGTGCAAAGACCCTATCCACATCTAAGAGACAGTTATTTTGTATAAAGTTAAGTATTAAAAGGGACTTTTGTACTACTGCTTGATTTGAAGGCCTGTTGACCTGTTGATTGCAATTAATAGGTCTACAACATATGTTTATTGTGTTTGACTGTTCAGTACTGTTCATTGCATTAAAAAAGCAGACATAAAAGTAACTTAAAAGTTACTTTCCCTATTAACTAATTACTTTTGATATACAGTAACTAGTAAAGTAATTAAATTACTTTTAAAAGAAGTCACTAGAAACTGTAACTAATTACTAATTTTCAGCAACTTGCCCAACACTGGTTGTAACGCTGTTCATCTGGTCACATGACATCTATTGCTTCTGTCCATCATGGAGAGGGATCCTCCTCTGTTGCTCTCCTGAAGGGTTCTTCACTTTTTCTTACCCTTGTTGTGGCTGGATTTCTTCCTTTTTGGTCCATTCTGACTAATCTCTTAACCTGATGCATATAAACTTGTATCTCTCTCCTATCTGACTGCTGGTGAGACGCCACAGAATACTCACCCACTGGACCTCAGTAATCAAACACCCACAGGACACAGAGAGTTTGGATCAGAGTTCAATTCACGTAGATTTATTTGTAACCAACAGTTTCACAAATAAACCTGGTCTGGGTCCGGTATTAAAGACAACGACCTCCCTCCACATCTGTCTTTCCCAAGCCCCGAACAAACACATTGATATATTATTTATACATCAGCCTCAATGCAGGTGCCGCCTCCGTCCACTCCCTCATTACATATCAGTTATTGTCACTCAGTGTGACCTCTGTCCCAGTCCAAGCTGGTTACTTTAAGGAATGTGAGGTTCTTGCTGACGTCTCCCCCCTCGTTACTTCTCTTTTCGTTATTGTGTCTGAGCCTCCTGGTCCTCGCTCTGCAGTCTCCTCTCTACCGGTTAAGACTGGAGCAGCACAAGGCCGCTGGGTCTATCTCTGTCTGGCGTTGTTGACCCTTGTCTGAGGGAGAGAGCTGCGTGTGTGTGTGTGCCCTCTCAATCATCTTTGTAGATGTAATTTAAGCCTAATATAACACAATGTAAAAGTTTAATACACCCTATGTATATATGTTGTGGAAGCACATCATTTGAAACATTTTACCCACCACACCCTGAAAGGGTTTTTTCAGTTTTTTGGGAATTTGTCCTGATCCGATGTAAGGTCAAAGGTCAGGGATGTCATACTTGTACAGATTGTAAAGCCCTCTATGGGGAGTTTGTAATTTGTGATTTTCCATGATTAAATGAGTAACCAACCATGTTGTATAAATATGTATATATGTATATATATATATATATACTAATATTTTGATATACATCATTTTAAATCTTTTCTATTTGTTACATATTATATATATATGTATGTATATATATACACATATATGACTATATTTGTATATATGTGTAATGAACTAATTAAATACAATTTCTTTGTTGCACAATTTTGGGATAATTATAATAAAAATATAATATTCTATTCATAACACATCTTTCAAAACAAAGTCCAAAAGTGCTTCCCACAACAGTCAAAGTGAGAATGACACTCAGTATGAATAAACCAAGATATTTAATGAGATATTTTATTGTAATATCAGACATGTTACTGTGTCGTACAGTTGAGCTGAAGAATGAATGAATGAACATTGAAGTGGCAAACAAACAACAAACAACCCCAAACAGAACAGCAGAGAGACCGTCGACACACTGTGAATAAAACGTGAGCACACTTCCAGTTACAGGAGTCCTTCTTTGTTGTTCTCCAAACTGCTCAGTGCTTCCTCTCAAGTGCAGTCCGTATCACTTCCTGTTGCATAGATTTAAAAATAAAACATGAAACCTTCAGGTTAGCAACAAACATGATTGCATAAAATAATATGAATCTATCAAGCTGATATATATATATAGAGAGAGAGAGGCAAGGGCGTCATGAGGCCTATTCAGTCCCCCCAAATAAGTTGCCGTTATTGGCTTTAAAAGTTATTTTATTATATTTTAAAAAAAATGTTGACGTCCTTAAATTAAAAAAAAAATTCTCACACAGACACATTATTTAGAACACTGACATGCTACATATGTGCTTGCTTTCTGGTTTGTATGTTTCCCCCCTTCAAATTACAATCCAATAGCCTATCGTCATACTTAAATTCTGATCCCCAGGCACTTGGACTTTGGGGAGGCTGGTGGACTGGCTTTCTCTCTGCCAAGTAAAGTCTCTCAATGCCAGGATTACAGCCAATGAGGTTAGTTCAAAGTAATTGATGCATGGAGTGAACCTGTAAGTCCAGGTAGTTACAGAATGAGGCTGTCGGTAGTTATTAATGATTTTAACAATTATATTTGATCATATATTTGTTCCATTGACCCTGAACTAGTTCATCTTTATCTCTGTGATCGTGTCCAAATGAGCATAAAATATTACTATGACCCTGAAATTCGGTCGGAAACAATTAATATCCAGGGCCCAACATTTTTTTTTAGAAGATACCAACGATAAGGACGGCTGAGCAAGAGGAGAGAGAGAGATGAAGATCAGGAGGTCTGAACTCAACACAAATAAAAAAATCAGGTTATACATTATTATTATATAAGTAAAGATTATGAACGATGTGTAATCACCTGGATCCACAGCAGGTTGACTCTTTGTAGTTGCTGGATTTGAATCGGAAACATTGATTAGATATCAGATACTAATAAGATAACATTAAATAAAAACATAATGATGACGACAGAGTACATATAATGAAGTACACGCGTGTTATCACGTGAAAACAGTTAGTGTTCATATTGATCCACATAATGTCACATGCAAAGCATCTTAAGTTACATAAAATGTTTTTAAAATAGAAATGAGGGTCTTAGGATCCATCAGTTTTCAAGGGTCCGGGTTTCTAAAGGTCTCTCCTCTTCAGATTATACATCAAGGATTTTCACATGTATGCAGATGATATAGGAATATATCTTCATTGCTGCACATTAATTGTCTGTATTGTACAATTTGTAAAATCATTTTAGATGTCCTTTGTTTTATTCCTTTCATCACTTCAGCGGCTTCATGGTTCACCATTCTCTCACGTTGTGATGTTACATCTAGTTTTCTTCAGCGTTGCTCTCAACCCTAACTCATTGAAAAGCATGTACACATATGACATTCTTGAAAATGCGATTATTAGTTGTAACGTTTTTTGCGTGTTATTTATTTGTTACAAGGTAAAGGTAGAGTCTCTTTGTGCATCATGTAAATGAAACTTAAACCTAAACCGCACCTCAGAATTCAATCATCACACATTCCTCTTTGACACAATAGCAACATGAACGTCATCGAACATTAATGTGATAGTTTGAGAGGGAGTTGTCCTTTTGTTTCTTATTGGTCTTGATAAACGGAATGTTCTGCTCTGCCCCCTCAAACGGTGACAGAGGGGAACTATGATGGAGACATTTTGGGTTATGGTTGATCCATAATGGAGACGTGTTGGGTTATGGTTACTGTAACATGGAGACGTGTTGGGTTATGATTGATCCATAGTGGAGACGTGTTGGGTTATGGTTGATCCATAATGGAGACGTGTTGGGTTATGGTTGATCCATAATGGAGACGTGTTGGGTTATGGTTGAGCCATAGTGGAGACATGTTGGGTTATGGTTACTGTAACATGGAGATGTGTTGGGTTATGGTTGATCCATAGTGGAGACGTGTTGGGTTATGGTTACTGTAACATGGAGATGTGTTGGGTTATGATTGATCCATAATGGAGACGTGTTGGGTTATTTCTTCTTAAACAGATTCCGTGGGTTAGCTCAGTGGTTACCTCCTGCCTCAAAACTTTCAGATTATGTGGTTCTTCCCCTCCCTGGGATCAAACCTCGGGCTTTGAGGTCATTCTCACACTGACGACACAAGAGGTTTGCTGACATCAGATGCAACGACAGCAAGGATGTTTAAAAAAAAAGAGATGAATATAACACTGGACATCGCCCAAGGTTCTATCCCAGGGAGGGAGAGAGAGCAGGGAATTCTCCAGAGAGAATGGTTGTTCGAAGTAACGACTGAGCTAAACCAGTGTAATAGGAAATAGAGTTTATAAAGGCTGCTGCTGTCTGCAGCTCCTGATAGGAAACATCCTCACTTTTACATTACATGTCATTTAGCAGACTCTTTTATCCAAAGCGACTTACAATAAGTGCATTCAACCAAGAGTACAAACTCAGAACAACTAGAATGCAGAAAGTAACATTTCTTCACCTTCACCCTCTTTAAAAACACCTTCATGTAAAAATCAGCTGTTGTGGTACAGTTCCAGGCACATGCACAGACATTTTGGGGGGCAGGTGCTCAAACAACAAAAAAAGGGCACCCATTGCCAAAAATGTTTTGTGACAGAGTTGAAGCATAAGCAGCAATACACGAGTGAAGCTGTCCTCGCCTGATTGGCTAATGGGTCGTCATGCCAGCCACGTATTGCCCTCCTCACTGGTCTGATATGGATCCGTATTGCCCTCTGACCTCATTTTCAAAATGAGCGATATTGATAGACGTCAACAGCCACCCGGAGGTCAAAAAGGTGGCTCTGGTTTTCACAACAAGTGCACTGCAGAATCAAAGTCCACTGACTCGTTTTATTGAGCACTTCTCGTCATGGCACAAATTGATTCGATCATCAGCCTGGCTCTTAAAAATCAAAGAAACTCTGAGACAATTGAACTTAAAGAAAATGAGTGACTCAGGACCAACTGGGTCACAACTGTCTGTGGAGGATTTAGGCAAGGCCGAGCAAGCCCTTGTGTCCTATGTCCAACAACAATCCTTCCAAGATGAGGTGACCTCTCTCCAAAAGGGCTTACCCATAAAAAGAAACAGTAGGATCTATAGACTAGATCCCATCCTCCAACACGGGATCCTGAGAGTTGGAGGCAGACTAAGTAAGTTGGCAATGCCAGAAGAAATCAAACATCCTGCCATTCTGCCCAAGGACAACCACCTGTCCAAGATACTCCTACACCACACCCGGTGGTGTAGGTGACGTCACCGTTGCCACGGTAACGTCACCCTTGTCATGGTAACGGCACAGTTACTCAGTCACTCAGGTGCCGGCCATTTATAATGTCACGCCCACTGACATCGCGTCATCAAAAGATGACCAAACAAACACAGGTAAACACAAATCAATATATACTAATTGACCGGAACAGGGCAATTAATACATTTATACATAGGAAGCCTATTCTTAAGAGTCCCTTTTGACAATATTCAAGATTGTCACGTGTCCATAGAATTTCAAAAAAGTCAAAAAAAAGAAAAAGTAATCCATTTAGTTCCAATAGTCCATCTTGGGAAACAAGTTCATAGAATTTCAGCAAAAAGTTCAACGAAAAGTTATTGGGGGGGGGGAAGAAGAAAGAAGAGAGAAAAGGTTTAACTAAAGTCCTTTCAGGGGTCAGAATAAGAAAAGGGCAAAGGGACCCGTCATCAGGGCATGTCTTGTAGAAGGCACAGCTTTGTGATGGGCCTTTCCAAGGTGCCATTTTGTGTCCTGATCTTGACCCGACGTACATGTCCTCTTTTGTCCGGAAAGATTTCTGTGATTCTGCCCATGGGCCAGGAATTGCGTGGTGAGCTTTCATCGATGATCAGCACTATGTCTCCATGTTTTAGATTACTTTTAATCTGATTCCATTTCTGTCTCTCTTGGAGCAATGGAAGGTACTCTCGTGTCCAGCGTTTCCAGAAGAGATCAGCTATATATTGGGTCTGTTTCCACCTTCTTCTGGAATAGATATCACTTTTGTCAAAGAGTCCCGGTGGAAGAGTCGGCATTCGCTTCATTTGAAGTAGGTGGTTAGGTGTCAGAGGTTCTGGATCTTTTATATCCTGAGATAAGACTGTGATGGGTCGGTCATTCATGATTGCCTCCACTTCGCATAGAGCTGTTTGGAGACTCTCGTCATCCATGGTCTGTTCCTTTGTGATGGAGTAGAGCAGGGGTTCCCAAACTTTTTAGACCACGCACCCCCTTCTACATCCCGACCGGGTTCACGCACCCCCAATCCCCCACACCTTAAAAAAAAACCGCAACAGAATGCAAGAGTTGTTGGTGGGGGGGTGCTAGTGAGAGTGTGCTCACCTGTGCGCGCATCACGGCTGGGCGTTACGCGCGCCGGCATCGAGCCGAGAAGAGTTGTTGACGGGGGGAGCGATGCGCGTTATGGGAGCGGCGGCGCTGGGCTTAGCCCAGAAGAGTGAAGCAGCGAAATTTGTAGACATAGAAACACTCTCAGACAGCAGCTTGCTGTTACGTGCGCCTGCTGCCAGTCTGACTCCGCTGTTTTGGGTGAATGATGTCACGTGCGACCTGGAGGTGTTAACCACTTGTGTGCCAAATCTTTTTTTTCTTCTTTTTTAAATTAACATTCAGGGCTAATTAAAAAACATCCGGGGCTTTAGCCCCAGGTTTTTTAGCCTAGGGACGCCACTGGTTAAGACCGAAATGACACTTGAGAGCCCTGAGAATGTTTAATATTAATTATTACACCATTAGACCACCATTACATGTTTCCTCTCGCGCACCCCCTAGAGGCAGCTCGCGCACCCCCAGGGGTGCGCGCACCACACTTTGGGAATCCCTGGAGTAGAGGATTTTTTTGATTATCCGGATGAGCCGCTCCCATACGCCTCCATGATGAGGACCGTAGGGTGGATTGAATGTCCACTTGATACCTTTAGCCAGGCACGTGCACAGACATTTTGGGGGGCAGGTGCTCAAACCAAAAAAAAGGGCACCCAATGCCAAAAAAAATTCTGACAGAGTTGAAGCATAAGCAGCATTACACTGATGAAGCTGTCCTCAACCTGCGTTTCCTCTGGGCAGCATCAGACCGCTAGCTTACATTTTCTTTACAAGCATTCTGATTGGCTAATGGGCGTCATGCCAGCCACGTATTGCCCTCCTCGCTGGTCTGATACTGATCCGTATTGCCCTCTTACGTCATTTTCAAAATGAGCGATATTGATAGACATCAACAGCCAAGAGCAGTGGTCCTCAAACTAAGGCCCTCGGGCCGGATACGATTTTTTTTTCAGTCTGGCCACGCAAATCCTAGACTGGCCCCTGTTAAATTGAACGGAATAAGAATTATCTCTCTTTTCTCTCTCTCTCTCTCTCTCTCTCTCTCTCTCTCTCTCTCTCTCTCTTTTCTCTCTCTCTCTCTCTCTCTTCTGTCTCTTCTCTCTCTCCTCTCTCTATTCTCTAAACATAACTAGCGTCAGTAAACAGCTGGACAAGACTTTGAAATCACGGATTTCGTGAGTTTTTGTTTGTTTATTTTTTTAGGAAACGTCGGACCAGTTGTGACGTCATGTTTTCAGCAGCGCTAATGTTGTGGTTGATTTATCACAAAACAATGTCAGGGAACAAACACCGTCATGACCTGTTTGTCTGGTGCTGCGCGTCAGAGGAGAAGGAGGTGCAAACGTTTCGTAGCGCGAGGAGCTCTGCGCGGAGGAGGAAGTGGAGGAGGAGGAGGAGGAGGTGGGAGGGGCACGGCGGGGGGAAGAGGGGCGGGGGGCTCGTGAGCGTCGCGGAGCATGTCGGGGCGAAATTCTCACAAGAACTCAAATAAATGCCCCGTCGGATATCCAAACACATTTGGGGGGAATTAATGACAGAGAGAGTAACTTTTATTCTTAAATCCTGATGAATGAAAAAAAAGTGTCTCCAGCAAAAAGGGCTGGTGCTTGAGCACCACTAGGGGTCTATCTGTGCACGTGCCTGTTTTAGAATAAATAAAAACTATGGACAGCGCCAGAGGTTCGATCCAGGGAGTGAAAGAGAGTCAGTCCCTGATAAGAAAAGTGTAATTACAGGTAATTACTGCGAACCACATGTGCATATTTAATGAATGTACATTTGTAATAATGAGTGTTAAGGGTTGAACACAACAACAAGTACGTATTCTTTTCAGGTACAACCAGTTGGGTTTCCACATGTATTAATAGGTTGTCTTTTAGACGTGTACAAACACTGGTTGAGGTTAGTATGACTAAACTGGCTTGGGCGGAATAAAATCTCCCATCGGGTTGTGTTTAGGGCTGGGGAACCGTGACATTTGAGATTAGGGCCAAGAAGAGGTGGGATTGGGTTTAGAAATGGCCTCTCACTGGGTTGTGGTCGGGGCTGGGACACTGTGAAGGGCACCAACGGGTTAGGGTTACTTCTCAACCTTTTTTCAGTAATGTACCCCCTGAGAAATATGTTTCAGCACAACGCATTTTTTTGTGGAAAAAATATGTTATACAAAACGCTGGGTCTATCAGTGTCTGATTTAGAATATAACCTATAATTATATTTAATTTAATATTTATTAAATAACTCCTACTTTTAAAGGATTTTTGCTTTGGATGCTTTGGATGCTGAAGGCGCTGAACATTGTTGGACTGTCCTGGCTGACACGCCTCTTCAATGTCTCATGGGGGTCAGGAACAGTGTCCATGGACTGATTCAGAGTCTTAAATTAGTTAATCTGTTTTTATTATTACAACTATATTTAAGGAATATAACTCTCCAGATTCATCAACATAAATTAATTGATTTAACTTTTGGAATTAAGGATCAGAATCAATTAGCCTCCACTTTTATATGAATATAGTAATATATTATTTTAGTGAGAACACAAGCTGCAGCATTCAGGTTAGCTGACATCAGATGCAACGATAGCAAGGAAGGTTTTGTTGAAAAAATAAACATAACACTGGGCAGTGCACAAGGTTTGATCCCAGGGAGGGAGAGAGAGCAGGGAATTCTCCAGAGAGAATGGTTGTTCGAAGTAACCACTGAGCTAAACCAGTGTCTCAGTCTAACAGGAAATAGAGTTTATGAAGGCTGCTGCTGTCTGCAGCTCCTGATCGGAAACATCATCACTTCACCGTCATCCTCTTTAAAAAGCCCTTCATGTAAAAATCAGCTGTTGTCGTACAGATCAGAATAAATAAAAACAGTGACCAGCGCCAGAGGTTTGATCTCGGGGAGGGAAAGAGAGTCAGTCCCTGCTAAGAGAAGTGCTGGAAGTAACCAGTGAGCTAAACCAGTGCAGCAGCTGCAGCAGGAAACTGGCTTCATGACCATGACTCATGCGTCTGCTCAGAACCCTGCTGCTTTGTCTCCTACTGGATCTGACTGGCAGAGGAGCATCAAGTGGGATTATTTATTCAACGGCTCTGTGGGTTGAAAGAGCCGTGAAGGTGAAATAAAAGCTCTTAAAAAGGTTCAAATATGAAACAAAATGAACGTTAAATGAACCTGCAGCTTGACAAGTTCAGACAAAGAGAATAGAGATCAGTTTAATAATAATTTACTGGTAAGTATCACAAACATCTTCCATCCTGGTCACTCTGTCCTGGGAGGAGAACAAACGGAGAGAGATTTGACGAGTGACTTGAACACAAGATTGAGTAAATGTGTTTTTTTAGATTGTATTCCTCTGTGATCTCTGGCGCCCCCTTGAGGGGAACTTCTCATGTACAGTTTATGTTATGAAGTCACTTTCCTGCTGCAGCTCTTGCACTGGTTTAGCTCAGTGGTTACTTCCTCAAATCTTTCAGATTACGTGGTTCTCTCCCTCCCTGGGATCAAACCTCGGGTGCTGTCCAGTGTTTTCTCTTTTTGACTTTAGAAATGTTACAGAATTGTTATACAGTTCAGAATAAATAAAAACAGAGTATTTTATATGATGCATTTGTAAACATAAACAACAACAACAGTTTTAAGACTTGCAGATCAACATGCTTTCTCCAGTTATTGGTGAAACAATGTGGAAGCTTAGCGTGAAGATGTGAGCTGATTACCTTCGCATTGAAAATGCGGAAGGTTATGTTTTGATCGCCGCGTATTTATTTGTATGCGTGTTATTCGCCTAACTCAAAAAGTATTAAACCGAATCGCATGAAATTTGGTGGGATGATTGGTTATTATCCGGGGACCATTTGATTAGATTTTGGGATCGATCGGGTCAAAGGTCAAAGGTCAAGGTCATGAAAAAGGTCAACATCTTCTTGAATCGCATGGAATTTGGTGGGATGATTGGTTATTATCCGGGGACCATTTGATTAGATTTTGGGATCGATCGGGTCAAAGGTCAAAGGTCAAGGTCATGAAGAAGGTCAACATATTCTTGAATCGCATGGAATTTGGTGGGATGATTGGTTATTATCCGGGGACCATTTGATTAGATTTTGGGATCGATCGGGTCAAAGGTCAAAGGTCAAGGTCATGAAAAAGGTCAACATCTTCTTGAATCGCATGGAATTTGGTGGGATGATTGGTTATTATCCGGGGACCATTTGATTAGATTTTGGGATCGATCGAGTCAAAGGTCAAGGTCAAGGTCATGAAAAGGTCAAAATCTTCTTGAATCGCATGAAATTTGGTGGGATGTTTGGTTATTATCCGGGGACCATTTGATTAGATTTTGGGATCAATCGGGTCAAAGGTCAAGGTCAAGGTTATGAAAAGGTCAAAATCTTCTTGAATCGCATGCAACTTGGTGGGATGTTTGGTTATTATCCGGGGACCATTTGATTAGATTTTGGGATCAATCGGGTCAAAGGTCAAGGTCATGGAAAGGTCAAAATCTTCTTTTTACCATAGCACGGTCAATTTTTATTCAATTGGCATGCAACTAATGCCAACATGTTCATAATGCAATGCCCAATCTTGTGATATGCGAAGGTATGCGCTCTACCGAGTGCCCATTCTAGTTTGAAGAAGTTTTACTTCAGTTAGTCGAGATTTTGGGGTGTTGGAATAACGGATGAATTTATCCTAGTTTAGTTTATTCCAGGGTCACCTACTTGAATAAATACCGTATTATATTGCACAACAGTGTGTCAGCAGTTTTGTCGATATATTTTAGATAAAGACTAAACAACCCTTTAGTTTGTATAAGTCTGGGGATGGAATACTTAAAGGTTTGACTCTAAAACTTAGTGAGATAATAAGTAAGGCCTCCAGCAGAGACGAGTCCAACTTGAACAGGCCCAGATCCAGTAGAGACCAGTCCACCGTGGCCAGACCCAGATCCAGCAGAGACCAGTCCACCGTGAACAGACCCAGATCCAGCAGAGACCAGTCAGACTTTTATGTGAATATAGTAATATAATACTGATATTTATTTGACACTGTGCACAAACACCAGCTTTAAGCACAATGCAGACTCATATCTGTACTGAAGAAAAATGAAATATTTCTTTTTAAATCGTGTTATTTACAGAGTATTATCTAAATGATACAGTAAATGTTTAATTATGTCAGAGTTTAGCATCAAAAAGTTGCAGGTCATACATGTTTTTATATCTAGGTGGTTGCAGAAATACAGCCTTTTAGTTTGGGTATGCAATTTTCGAGCAAAGGCCTACAAGAAGCTTGGTTCTTAAGAGTTACATGAGTAAATATGTAAGGGTTTGGAGATGCTGATGGAGGACAGAAGAAACCTAGAAGGTCTCAGACATTTAACCCTCTTGAGGTCATTCTCACACTGAAGACACGAGAGGTTTGCTGACATCAGATGCAACGACAGCAATGAAGGTTTTGTTGAAAAAATAAAAATAACACTGGACAGCACCCAAGGTTCGATCCCAGGGAGGGAGAGAGAGCAGGGAATTCTCCAGAGAGAATAGTTGTTCGAAGTAACCACTGAGCTAAACCAGTGCCTCAGACTAACAGGAAATAGAGTTTATGAAGGCTGCTGCTGTCTGCAGCTCCTGATGGGAAAAATCATCACTTCACCGTCATCCTCTTTAAAAAGCCCTTCATGTAAAAATCAGCTGTTGTCGTACAGATCAGAATAAATAAAAACAGTGACCAGCGCCAGAGGTTTGATCTCGGGGAGGGAAAGAGAGTCAGTCCCTGCTAAGAGAAGTGCTGGAAGTAACCAGTGAGCTAAACCAGTGCAGCAGCTGCAGCAGGAAACTGGCTTCATGACCATGACTCATGCGTCTGCTCAGAACCCTGCTGCTTTGTCTCCTACTCGATCTGACTGGCAGAGGAGCATCAAGTGGGATTATTTATTCAACGGCTCTGTGGGTTGAAAGAGCCGTGAAGGTGAAATATAAGCTCTTAAAAAGGTTCAAATATGAAACAAAATGAACGTTAAATGAACCTGCAGCTTGACAAGTTCAGACAAAGAGAATAGAGATCAGTTTAATAATAATTTACTGGTAAGTATCACAAACATCTTCCATCCTGGTCACTCTGTCCTGGGAGGAGAACAAACACAACCCTACATCTGAGGAGGAGAGTCGTCCAGTGGGGAGAGATTTGACGAGTGACTTGAACACAAGATTGAGTAAATGTGTTTTTTTAGATTTTAGTCGTCTGTGATCTCTGGCGCCCCCTTGAGGGGAACTTCTTATGTACAGTGTATGTTATGAAGTCACTTTCCTGCTGCAGCTCTTGCACTGGTTTAGCTCAGTGGTTACTTCCTCAAATCTTTCAGATTACGTGGTTCTCTCCCTCCCTGGGATCAAACCTCGGGTGCTGTCCAGTGTTTTCTCTTTTTGACTTTAGAAATGTTACAGAATTGTTATACAGTTCAGAATAAATAAAAACAGAGTATTTTATATGATGCATTTGTAAACATCAACAAAAACAACAACAACAGTTTTAAGACTTGCAGATCAACATGCTTTCTCCAGTTATTGGTGAAACAATGTGGAAGCTTAGCGTGAAGATGTGAGCTGATTACCTTCGCATTGAAAATGCGGAAGGTTATGTTTTGATCGCCGCGTATTTATTTGTATGCGTGTTATTCGCCTAACTCAAAAAGTATTAAACCGAATCGCATGAAATTTGGTGGGATGATTGGTTATTATCCGGGGACCATTTGTTTAGATTTTGGGATCGATCGAGTCAAAGGTCAAGGTCAAGTTCATGAAAAGGTCAAAATCTTCTTGAATCGCATGAAATTTGGTGGGATGTTTGGTTATTATCCGGGGACCATTTGTTTAGATTTTGGGATCAATCGGGTCAAAGGTCAAGGTCATGGAAAGGTCAAAATCTTCTTTTTACCATAGCACGGTCAATTTTTATTCAATTGGCATGCAACTAATGCCAAAATGTTCATAATGCAATGCCCAATCTTGTGATATGCGAAGGTATGCGCTCTACCGAGTGCCCATTCTAGTTTGAAGAAGTTTTACTTCAGTTAGTCGAGATTTTGGGGTGTTGGAATAACGGATGAATTTATCCTAGTTTAGTTTATTCCAGGGTCACCTACTTGAATAAATACCGTATTATATTGCACAACAGTGTGTCAGCAGTTTTGTCGATATATTTTAGATAAAGACTAAACAACCCTTTAGTTTGTATAAGTCTGGGGATGGAATACTTAAAGGTTTGACTCTCAAACTTAGTGAGATAATAAGTAAGGCCTCCAGTAGAGACGAGTCCACCGTGCCCAGACGCAGATCCAGCAGAGACCAGTCCACCGTGAACAGACCCAGATCCAGCAGAGACCAGTCAGACTTTTATGTGAATATAGTAATATAATACTGATATTTATTTGACACTGTGCACAAACACCAGCTTTAAGCACAATGCAGACTCATATCTGTACTGAAGAAAAATGAAATATTTCTTTTTAAATCGTGTTATTTACAGAGTATTATCTAAATGATACAGTAAATGTTTAATTATGTCAGAGTTTAGCATCAAAAAGTTGCAGGTCATACATGTTTTTATGTCTAGGTGGTTGCAGAAATACAGCCTTTTAGTTTGGGTATGCAATTTTCGAGCAAAGGCCTACAAGAAGCTTGGTTCTTAAGAGTTACATGAGTAAATATGTAAGGGTTTGGAGACGCTGATGGAGGACAGAAGAAACCTAGAAGGTCTCAGACATTTAACCCTCTTGAGGTCATTCTCACACTGAAGACACGAGAGGTTTGCTGACATCAGATGCAACGACAGCAATGAAGGTTTTGTTGAAAAAATAAATATAACACTGGACAGCACCCAAGGTTCAATCCCAGGGAGGGAGAGAGAGCAGGGAATTCTCCAGAGAGAATGGTTGTTCGAAGTAACCACTGAGCTAAACCAGTGCCTCAGTCTAACAGGAAATAGAGTTTATGAAGGCTGCTGCTGTCTGCAGCTCCTGATCGGAAACATCATCACTTCACCGTCATCCTCTTTAAAAAGCCCTTCATGTAAAAATCAGCTGTTGTCGTACAGATCAGAATAAATAAAAACAGTGACCAGCGCCAGAGGTTTGATCTTGGGGAGGGAAAGAGAGTCAGTCCCCGCTAAGAGAAGTGCTGGAAGTAACCAGTGAGCTAAACCAGTGCAGCAGCTGCAGCAGGAAACTGGCTTCATGACCATGACTCATGCGTCTGCTCAGAACCCTGCTGCTTTGTCTCCTACTGGATCTGACTGGCAGAGGAGCATCAAGTGGGATTATTTATTCAACGGCTCTGTGGGTTGAAAGAGCCGTGAAGGTGAAATAAAAGCTCTTAAAAAGGTTCAAATATGAAACAAAATGAACGTTAAATGAACCTGCAGCTTGACAAGTTCAGACAAAGAGAATAGAGATCATTTTAATAATAATTTACTGGTAAGTATCACAAACATCTTCCATCCTGGTCACTCTGTCCTGGGAGGAGAACAAACACAACCCTACATCTGAGGAGGAGAGTCGTCCAGTGGGGAGAAATTTGACGAGTGACTTGAACACAAGATTGAGTAAATGTGTTTTTTTTAGGGCTGTCAATCGATTAAAAAAAATTAACTAATTAATCGCACAGTTTGAAATTGCGATTAATTAATCGCGATTAATCGCGATTAATCGCAATTACAAGTTAAAAGTTAAAAGTTCATTCTTTTTAAAGACAAAACTTCACACAGAGCTGTGTTTTCAAAGGGGCTCCTACCTATAAAGGGCCAGCGAGGTATTTAATATCGTGGATGATAAATTGTTTCTTCAGTGAAACATCAGATTAGTAAAAAAAAAAATATATTGAGACCCCATTGGTCCTGTCATCTTTAACATTGAACACAGCAGAACCAGTGGCCTTGGTAACTGACTGACATTCAAATATGTCACGTTAACCCTCTGGAGGCTGGGGGCATTTTATACATTTACAAAACAAACAAAATTCACCGTTTAACCCTTGTGTTGCCTTGGTCAATTTGACCCGAATCAATATTACACCCTCCTGCCGCCTTCGGGTTAATTTGACCCCATTCAATGTTTAATGTCGGTGTTCTTTCGGTAGTCAACAAACAAACATAAAGTGCCTCACACTTAAACTTGGAAAACAATATTAATTCTAATAATTTTCTGGAGGTTTTAATTGCTGGCGTCAAATTGAACCCAAAGGGTAAAATATGTTAGTAAATATAAAGGTAACAGGAGGGTGAAACATTGAATCGGGTCAAAATGACCCAAAGCGAGGAGGTTAAATATTTAATCGGGTCAAATGACCAAGGCAACATAAGGGTTAAAAGTGTTTCTCTTCTTTTTAAACACAAAACTTCACACAGAGCTGTGTTTTCAAAGAGGCTCCTACATATAAAGTGCCAGCGAGGTATTTAATATCGTGGATGATAAATTGTTTCTTCAGTGAAACATCAGATTAGTAAAAAAAAAAAAAAAGTATATTGAGACCCCATTGGTCCTGTCATCTTTAACATTGAACAGCAGCAGAACCAGTGGCCTTGGTAACTGACTGACATTCAAATATGTCACGTTAACCCTCTGGAGGCTGAGGGCATTTTATACATTTTACAAGATAAATTAAATTCACCGTTTAAAGTTTTTTGCATGTGACACACCCCACGTGTTATACATCAAACATTCCAGAACAATCTCAGCTCTGAAATGAGCCTCATTGTCCTCGCGCCGTGTCCTCTGGTTCTCTGACTGACAGGCTGCTAAATGAGCCTAACCTGTGAGGTGGGAGGTCCTTTGTGATTTACTGAGTGTTCATTGGTTTTTTCCCCCCCGAAATGTTGACAGACAAACGGATTGACCAATCACGGTGAAGGTTTCGTGTGACTAGTTCTTTCCGCGCCGCGTCACCCGACACGTCGCCCTCCGTTCCTCTGTGTATCAGAGGGGGAGACGGGAGGAAGGAGGAGCAGGAGGAAACCCGACTGATTCATCCACGAGTTAAACTGATTTCTGCTCCTTATTTTCGCGGAGAAATGATTGTTTTAAAAACGGAAACAGTGTCAAACCGTACTGCTGCGGTAAAAAAAAAAAAAAAAAAAAAACTTGCGTTAATTGCGTTAAAATATTTTAGTGCGTTAACGCGGCCAAATTAATCGCATAGATTAACGCGTTAACGCTGACAGCCCTAGTTTTTTTAGATTTTAGTCCTCTGTGATCTCTGGCGCCCCCTTGAGGGGAACTTCTTATGTACAGTGTATGTTATGAAGTCACTTTCTTGCTGCAACTCTTGCACTAGTTTAGCTCAATGGTTACTTCCTCAAAGCTTTCAGATTACGTGGTTCTCTCCCTCCCTGGGATCAAACCTCGGGCGCTGTCCAGTGTTTTCTCTTTTTGACTTTAGAAATGTTACAGAATTGTTATACAGTTCAGAATAAATAAAAACAGAGTATTTTATATGATGGATTTGTAAACATGAACAAAAACAACAATAACAACAGTTTTAGGACATGCAGAACAACATGCTGCCTCAAGTTATCGGTGAAACAATGTGGAAGCTTAGCGTGAAGATGTGAGCTGATTTGAAGAAGTTTTACTTCAGTTAGTCGAGCGTTTGGCGTGTTGGAATAACGGATGAATTTATCCTAGTTTAGTTTAATCCAGGGTCACCTACTTGAATAAATACTGTATTATATAGCACAACAGTGTGTCAGCAGTTTTGTCGATATATTTTAGATAAAGACTAAACAACCCTTTAGTTTGTATAAGTCTAGGGATCGAATACTTAAAGGTTTGACTCTAAAACTTAGTGAGATAATAAGTAAGGCCTCCAGCAGAGACGAGTCCAACTTGAACAGGCCCAGATCCAGCAGGGACGAGTCCAACGTAAACAGACCCAGATCCAGCAGAGACAAGTCAGACTATTATGTGAATATAGTAATATAATACTGATATTTATTTGACGCTGTGCACAAACACCAGCTTTAAACACAATGCAGACTCATATATGTACTGAAGAAAAATAAAATATTTCTTTTTAAATAGTTTTATTTACAGAGTTTTATATAAATAATACAGTAAATGTATAATTCAGATTTTAAACCTTTTAGAAACCGTAGACCCACTATGGGGTTTGGGGTCTTTATTGCTATAAAAAAAATACATATATCTTAAATAAATGTTGCACATCAAATTAAACATTAGATCCCAGGCTACAAGAATCAGTCAGCCATTTAAAAAAAACTCAAACAAAAAAATTAAATAATCATAAATATATGATTTTTATAATTCGGGCCCCTAACCTAACCTTAAAACATCCCCCAGCACTCTATCAGCCTATAGCAGCATCTCTAGGGGCTCGACCAGGTGAACCTGATTCAGCCCTAACTATAAGACTATCAAAGAGGAAAGTCCTCAGTCAACTCTTAAATGAGGTGACTGTGTCTGCCTCCAGGACTGAAGGTGAAGCTGGTTCCATAAAAGAGGAGCTTGATAACTAAAGGCTCTGGCTCCCATCCTACTTTTTAAGACTCTAGGGACCACAAGTAGTCCCGCATTTAGTGAGCGCAGCTCTCTAGTGGGGCAATACGGAACTACAAGCTCCTTAAGATATGATGGTGCATCACCAATCAAGGCTTTGTAGGTTAAGGTTGATCTTACGGGGAGCCAGTGCAGAGTAATGTGATCTCTTTTCTTAGTTTTAGTGAGTACTGAGAACTGACCCAGATCCAGCAGAGAGCAGTCCTCCGTCGACAGCAACTGCAGCGTTGGTTGTCATAGATTCTCAGCTAAAGTTTTATAATTTCAGTCTTTTTGAAACTATTTCCCAGTAGTTGGACTTTTATATTTAATATTTGTTCATGAACATATTGCTGAGTATTATTTTTTAATCTGAAGTTACCAAATTGTTATACATGCTTTATTACATTGTGTCCTTAAGATGCACTCTTTGGTGTATAATTGCCTGTAATAGGGAATATTTCTAACTAGTTTTGTTTTCTGCATTCTGTGATATTCTTTTCTATCTCAGGCTGCACTAAAATTTTCATCAAATAGATTTGAGAAGATGAAAATGTTCCTCGATTCGGGTCGCTGTCATTCAGGGGTGATGCTGATCCCCCAGTCAAACCAGTTGTGAACCACTGTTCTAACGGGACCCTGGTGCTCAGAGACACTACCACTTTGGTCCACAGGGGTGCCATAATCCACACTGAAGTTCCTTGCGGTAACTTCAAGTTTGAACTGTAGGCTACAATTATTGAGGATCAATTTATTTAAAAAGAATTACAGTACAGTCATGTCATTTCAATCTAGGAACAGTATTTACACTTTTTCTTTATAGATAATGACGAGTCCAAACAGTCCATCAGATGTTGCTTCACCATTCACTTCTCAACAATAACGAAAACCAATAACACAACGAACATCCCATCCACCGACCCCCGTGGGTTATGAGCATCACTTCTTCTTGTTGTACTGTAAATAAAAAAGAGAATTAAACATGGAAGGTCAACGTGAAATCAGAATAATTTTTAAAAAGACCTTCACTCGTACTTTATCGAGGACCCAGCCCGCGTCCGCGACGGCTCTTTGGATCATCATCTGTATCCTCTCCGGGTCGTCTTCATCCGAGTGACTGACGTAACCCTGGAAACCAAAAGCATCGGGGTAACCAAGTGTTTTTGGTCTTCAAGACACTTCATCAGATCGTATAAAACTAGACGACCTCGTGATTCTTTTGGGACTGGTGCCTGACTCCACAGTTAGCTGTCAATATCTGGTCCAATTGTATTCGTAAGTGACGACGTCACCGTTTAAAGTGACCTGTCGTGACGTCCTGGATAAAATCAGAGCCTCATGAAACTTTACAACCACAAACTAGAGGCCGTTTGGAAAGTTAGATGGACAACAGGGACAGAACAGAATATTTATTAATATAGAAATATAAATAGTATATATTTAAATATATACATATATAAATATTAGGGCTGTGAAACGATAACAAATTTTTTCGGGTAAATTTGACCCCATTCAATGTTTAATGTCGGTGTTCTTTGGGGTCAATTTGACCCCAGGCTGTTTTTCACTGTGTCAAACATATCAGAAATATCAACTTTTTTATTTATTTAAAGGGCTATTTAGGTAGTCAACAAACAAACATAAAGTACCTCACACTTAAACTTGGGAAGCAATATTAATTCTAATAATTTTCTGGAGGTTTTAATTGCTGGGGTCAAATTAACCCCGAGGGTAAAATATGTTAGTAAATGTAAAGGTAACAGGAGGGTTAAACAGAACATGTTTCTCTTGTTTGTCAACCATTAACTCCACCATGATACAATCTAAAGGCCTCAGGTGGACAGATTGACAAGTGACTTTTTTTTTGCTCGGTCCCGATGCGCACGACGGAGCTCTGTGGCGCGAGACGGAGATCGATAAGTGTTAACGCAACGCGAAGAGACAGAAATGACATGCTGCTGTGGCGATACGATCAAC
This sequence comes from Pseudoliparis swirei, assembly GCF_029220125.1. Classification (NCBI taxonomy): domain Eukaryota; kingdom Metazoa; phylum Chordata; class Actinopteri; order Perciformes; family Liparidae; genus Pseudoliparis; species Pseudoliparis swirei. Next base: position 5,844,072 of record NC_079398.1, read on the forward strand.
AACAGACGTTTAGTTTAATAAAAGAACAAAGACGTGCTATAGAGAACATGTCAGGGTGCGGGCCAATCCTGTCATGCGATCTACCGACACTACGCCGCGATCGACTGGCAGGTCGCGATCGACGTGTTGAGACCCTGATCTACAGGAAGTAGAAGTCGTAACAAGGTTTCCGGAGGTGAACCTGCGGAAGGATCATTACCGATGAACAGACCGTCTGCATGAGAGCGGACAGAGTTCAGATTGAAGTGGTGTATTGGAAGCTCATTTTGCAAGTGACATTTTTTTCGTCCCGACGACCAACAACAGACGGATTGGAAGCTCATTCTGCGCATGCGTTAAATGCGTTAAAAAAAACAAACTAGTTAAACCTGTAATTGAATTAACGCGTTATTTTTCACAGCACTAATAAATATATATACTTCAGTGTGCATGGGGATGGCCATCATTTCTATATATACATTTATGTAAAAATGTATGTATATTTTTATTACACATTTATACACACATATAATATATATATATATACACACATACAAAGAGTGTATACATACTACATTACATGTCATTTAGCAGATGCTTTTATTCAAAGTGACTTACAATAAGTGCATCAACCAAGAGTACAAACTCAGAACAACAAGAATACAGGAAGTAACATTTGTTCAAGAAAGTCAAACTACAAAAGTACCATAAGTAAGAGCCATTTAAGTGGCACTGGCCATCAGTTAAATATACATATATATATAAATAAATACACACATTTATCCATATATATACGTATGTGGGTATTTATATATATATATAAATACACACATACATATATATATATATATCTTTCCGTCTTAATGTTTACAATATATTTAAATGAATGACTTATTTAAATTTCAGATTCATGAACACAGCAACTAGACACACACAGAGAGGAGTCCCTTCAGCAGCTTGTTTTAAAGGTTCATGAGCAAGTCGTCTGAATCTCGTCAGCCGGTCGGCGCTCAGGTGAACTCACCTGTCTTATGGCGTGCCGATAATGTTGCTGCATCGCTGCCGTGGGCAACTGCCTGCAACACCTGAGGAGAAGTCGGTAGAGCTGCACTGGAGTCAACTCAGCTCCGACTAACGGCAGCATTCCCTCCTCTGGTCTCACTGCTGTTAGTCAAATACCAATAAAGTTTGTGAAATTATTAGGCCAAAGCATCAAAATACAGAACAATAATATTACATTTTCATTAAATAATTCATTAAAGGTTACAAAAGAAGAACAGCAAATATATATATATATCAGCTTGATAGATTAATTGCTGTGTCTATATTATTTTATGCATTCATGTTTGGTGCTAACCTGAAGGTTTCATGTTTTATTTTGAAATCCATGCAACAGGAAGTGATACGGACTGCACTTGATAGGAAGCACTATATATATATACACAAACATATATGAACAATCAAATAATCATTATTAAGTGTCAAATGTATAACACTGAAGCAGGTGCAACATATAATATGATAAAAACACATATAGTCAATAATTAAATAAAAGCATAACACTATATATATATATTAACAAAAGGTATGACAAGGGACTAACGGAAATAAAATCTCAAAATATTGAGATACAAAAAATAAATTATAATATAACTTTAAAAAACATAGCACATGAAGTTGAAACGTAATATTGCACATGATTTGGCTAATAATGATTATATATATATATATATATATATATATATATGCATACATACATATATGTGTGTCTGTCTGACAAACAGACAAACAGTCACATTAATCTGATGACAATGTAGCTAGTTAAAAGATAAACACTCCGTAGATAAAGATACATTATTTCGTTTAAATAGAGCAATAGCTTCTGTAACATAGTGGTTATAATGTTAACGAAGTGAAAACTGTCAGCAGGCTAATTATTATTCAAAAGACCGTCATGTCGCTTAATGAAAGTAAACAAACAACCTCTGCTCTTCTTTCTCCTTCTCCTTTTTCTTCTTCCGTTCTTTTCTTCTTCATCCGTTCAAATAGCGGCAGACTCGAAGCAGCAGCGGCCCGATGCTGCCCTCCACAGTTCATTTGTAGATTTCAACCCTTTATGTGATTTTTGGTAGTTGTAACTTTTTCATCATGCTTCTCTAATTAAATTAATAATTTATTTCATATTAAATGCCTATGTTGTATTTCTGTTATATTGTACTCCTGGTCACATGACACATATTGTACTCCTGTTCACATGACATCTATAGTACTTCTGGTCACATAACATCTATTATCCTACTGGTCACATGACATCTATTTTACTCCTGTTCACATGACATGTATTGTACTTCTGGTCACATGACATACACTACCGTTCAAAAGTTTGGGATCACCCAGACAATTTCGTGTCTTCCATGAAAAATCACACTTTTATTTATCAAATGAATATAAAATGTAGTCAAGACATTGACAAGGTTAGAAATAATGATTAATATTTGAAATATTAATTTTGTTCTACAAACTTCAAGCTCAAAGGAAGGCCAGTTGTATAGCTTATATCACCAGCATAACTGTTTTCAGCTGTGCTAATATAATTGCACGGGTTTTCTAATCAGACATTAGTCTTCCAAGGCGATTAGCAAACACAATGTACCATTAGAACATTGGAGTGATAGTTGCTGTAAAAGGGCCTCTATACACCTATGGAGATATTTCATTAGAAACCAGACACTTCCACCTAGAATAGTCATTTACCACATTAACAATGTAGAGAGGGTATTTCTGATTAATTTAATGTTATCTTTATTGAAACAACAGTGCTTTTCTTTGAAAAATAAAATCATTTCTAAGTGATCCCAAACTTTTGAACGGTAGTGTATATTATACTTCTGGTCACATTACATCTAGTATGCTTCTGGTCACATGACATCTATTGTACTTCTGGTCACATAATATATTGTGCTTCTGGTCACATGACATCTATTGTACTTCTGGTCACATGACAGAGTTTACTTCTGGTCACATGACATATATTATACTTCTGGTCACATTACATCTATTGTACTTCTGGTCACATGACATAGAGTTTACTTCTGGTCACATGACATATTATACTTCTGGTCACATTACATCTATTATACTTCTGGTCACATGATATCTAGTATGCTTCTGTTCACATGACATCTTTTGTACTTCTGGTCACATGACATACAGTTTACTTCTGGTCACATAATATATTGTGCTTCTGGTCACATGACATCTATTGTACTTCTGGTCACATGAGATCTATTGTACTCCTGGTCACATGACCTCTATTATACTTCTGGTCACATGACATCTATTGTACCTCTGGTCACATAATAATTAAAAAAAGTTTACGAAGAATAAAATTTGAATTATTATTCAGACCAAAAAATTTCCATAACAGAAAAACAAAATTAAACAATAAAAAAAATTTTTATAATAGCAAATTAATTAATTAAAAAGACAGTCCTGTATATTATACTTCTGGTCACATGACATCTTTTGTACTTCTGGTCACATGACATAGTGTACTTCCGGTCACATGATATCAATTGTACTCCCCCATCCTGATAGATGGATCATCCTCTGTTATTCTCCTGATGGTTTCTTACTTTTTTCTTCCTGTTAAAGGCTTTTGGGGGGAGTTTTTCCTGAACCGATGTGAGGGTCAAAGGTCAGAGGAGGTTGTCTGTGTACAGATTGTAAAGCACTTTGTAACTTGTGATTTTGGGCTATAAAAACATATTTTTTGTGTAATTCATATTAAGTTACACATTATTATTATTATTATTAATAGAGATGAAATTTCATAATTTGTTTCTACAATTCCACACATTTATAATTGACTTCCACTCGGATGGCGACTTACTTTGCCTCTGTGGGGTCGACTTGTAAGAGGAACTATTGTACTTTTTCTTCCACCACTGCTTTAATTTGAAAACTGTAGTTATTAATACTTAATTTATTTGATTAGTTTTATATACATACATGGATATATTTACATGGATATTTTAAAAAGTATTTATATATATATATATACATGTAAATATATATGAATGTAAATATATATTTATCTATCGAGATATATATTCAATTCAATTCAATATATTTTGTATAGCCCATTCTCATAAATTACAAATTCGCCTCAGGGGGCTTTACAATCTGTACACATAGACATCCCTGTCCCAGGACCTCACATCGGATCAGGAAAAACTCAACAAAAAAAACTTTGATTGGGAAAAAAGGGAAGACACCTTCAGGAGAGCAACAGAGGAGGATCCCTCTCCAGGATGGACATATGCAATAGATGTCATGTGTACAAAAGGAATCATTACAGATTTAAAACACATTCAATGAGTATGACAGAGTGTATGAATAGTTGGGAGTAGGCATGGACCACGATCGAAACCTCCATAATCCATCAGGCAGATGGAGGTAGAGAGTGGGCGGGACATCAGCAGGGCCATGACATCACACCCAGCCAGGTCCAATGGACCCGATGAGACGTGAAGTCACAAGGACTCCGGAGAGGAAGCAGAATTAATCATGTGGAATGGAGAGATGAAAATGCATCCATAAGTAGAGAGAGAAGAGGAGGGAGGTGCTCAGTGTATCCTGCAGCAGCTTATATATATATATATATATATATATATAATATATCAAAATGTAAATATATATATATACATACATATATGTATATATAATTGTTGGATTTGGATCAGGAACTTCTTTGTCATATATAATACTTCATGGACACAGTGATATTTTAGCAGTGAAATAAGGTTTATTTGATAAACAGAAAATATGCCATATGCATCATAAGAGAATTAGACAGGTGCATAAATGTGGGCACCCCAACAGAAAAATCACATTAATATTTAGTAGAGCCTTTTGCAAAAATAACAGCCTAGACGCTTCTTATAGCCTCTGATGAGTGTCTGAATTCTGGATGAAGGTATTTTGGACCATTCTTCCTTACAATACATCTCCAGTTCAGTAGGTTTGATGGGTGCCTAGCGTGACAGCCCGCTCAAGTCACCCCATAGATTTTCAATTATATTCAAGTCTGGCGACTGGGATGGCCATTCCAGAACATTGTAGTTGTTCCACTGCATAAATGCCTTAGTGGATTTGGAGCGATGTTTGGTCGTTGTCCTGCTGGAACACACAACTCCGCCCTAACTTCAGATTTGTTACAGATTCTAGAACATTATTGTCAAGAATTTGCTGGTACTGAGTTGAATCCATGCGACCCTCAACTTTAACTAGATTCCCAGTACCTGCACTAGCCACACAGCCCCACAGCATGATGGACATGTTACTGTGGGCAGCAAGTGTTTTCTAGGAATGCTGTGTTCTTTTGCCTCCATGCAACGCCTCTTGTTGTGACCAAAGCTCTAGCTTTGTCTCATCAGTCCACAGCACTTGGTTCCAAAATGAGCCTGGCTCATTCAGTTTTGCAGACCTCAGCTGAGGTCTGATACTTGCTAATTATCGATGTGCAGTTAGCATCTTCATCACTTCATACAGCTGTTCTCTGAGCAATGTGTGATTTGAATGGTGGAGCAATGCACAGTGACACCAGCAGCAAGATGACCTTGCAGGTCTTTGAGGTGGTCTGAGGTTGTCCTAGACCATTCTGACCATTCTAGCCTTTGCCTCGAAATGTTGAAATGTACTTCTCTTAACAAGAAGTTTGACTTGTTGCCTTATTTCAATAAGTTGATCACAGTGGAAACTGATAGCTGAAACCTCCGGGATAACTTTAGTCAGCCTTCCCAACACCATACTGCTGGACAATCTTTGTTTTAGATCATTAATGCATTTTGATGAACCATTGCCACTGTTCAGAGGAGAATCAAAGAGAAGCACCTCACATTGGCTATTAAATACCTTTTCTAATGATTGGATGCACCTTTATGGAATTGAAGGCTCGAGTTAATCAGACTAATTATCATTTGCAGTTAATCAGCATTTAGTAGGTACAGGTATTCAAATCAACAATAATGATAATGCCCAAACTTTTGCACAGATTTTCACATTTGATTTAATTTCACACAACTGAAATACTGCACCTAAATTCATCAAACAAGCACTCAGTGTTAACTAGAAAATGAATATTACACAACTGTGATCTTCTATCCTGTCTGAAGACAGAGTAAATTATCATGCACTGCTTTAGTGTTTCATACACCAAAACCTAATTATGCTTATACACAAATCCTTATAGTCTATTAGCCCATTGGAGGATGTTACATAATCATAATTACAGTCAGCCGCAAAGCACTACCACGTGTCCAGGTAATCCTCCAGAGTGTTCTTGAGGAATGTCCTTCACGGGTTTCCTTTAAAGAATAAAGAGATGTTTCCAGGTGTGCCATATGGATGTGAGGAATCATTGCATGTCTATGCTTGTATTGTAATTGTGACAATGTAAAAAAAAAACATAATTATAATAATCCTGTCAAATTTTCTAAATCTGCTACCACAGGTTAAATGCAGAGTATACTTATCCATTCCCATCACACCCTGCGGTCCGAACAGAAGCCACCTTGAGTCCTATGCAGCATATCTCATCTCTCTCTCATCGACAGTTGTTCGGGCGTTGGATCGTTTTTATGCATTGCCTGGGAGGATTTAGAATAATAATTAAGTTGCTGTGCAGCCCTTGACGCGAAAAGACCGGTGGAGCTCCAGAAAATGCGCAGCAGCTCTTCGGACCTGCTTGTGTTGCATGACGGCTCTCTCTCTCTCTCTCTCTCCTCTCTCTCTCCCTCTCTCGCTCCATCCCTCTCTCTCTCCCTCTCCCTCTACCTGTGTACTAAATGTGACCGGGGAGCCACACTCACTGCTCATTATTTAATGTCTTCACATTGAGCGGCAGCGGGAGGCGGATGGGAAGCTTGCCGCAGACCCGCTGTGTCTTCTGGAGGAGAGCGCTGGCGGAGGCTGCCGGTCTGAGTCTCTCCACACATACAAGCTGCTGCTTTTTTCCATCCACATTTGTTTTATCATTGCCGGTGAAGCTTGGAGGTTTCTATAAAAAATGACGCGCATGCGTTGCACTTGGAATAACTTTTGCAGCCTAAGTTTTATCTCTGGGACCTTGTGTCAAAGTCGTTGGCAGGATCAGAGTTAGGGATGTGGACTATTCTGGACCGCGGTTGCTGGGGCTTCTTCTGCCTATCCCTATTGGCGTCTGTTGTCTGCGGTGCGCAAAGGTGAGATCTGATTATAACACCATATGTAGGCTATTATTTCAGACGGTCCCTGTAACATTTTCTCATTCATGTCATCAGAGCCAACGAACCGAGCAACATGTCCTTTGTGAAAGCCACGGTGGACAAGCTGCTGAAGGGCTATGACATCCGTCTGCGGCCTGATTTTGGAGGTAACAGCCCCGCTGTCCTGCGCTCAAGTGCTGCTGCGCCGTATAGCCTCGTGCTTACACTCTGTCATGTTCCCAACAGGCGCCCCCGTGGACGTCGGCATGAGCATAGACATCGCCAGCATCGACATGGTGTCTGAAGTCAACATGGTAAGTTCCCACTTCGCGCTCTTCCTGCAACACGAGACTGCTGCCACGTGACACATGTCGGAGGAGTTTCAGAGCGCTCTGCTTCAAACAGATGGAGACGGAGACAGAGACATCCATGCCCGACACGCGCACGCACACACTTCCGCAATGTGTCAAAGCCAATTCATATTCATCAAGTACTTCCCCGCGGTGTCACAACCGTCGGAGGCTGAGAATAACCAGAGAGAGAGAGAGAGAGAGAGAATTAGACCACGTAAGAGAGAGAGAGAGGGGGAGGCTGTTCAGTGACTTCACACACATCCAACAGTGATAGCCCGGTGTCTGAGAAGGGCAGCTATATAACAGACACAAATAATAATGTATCCTTTATTGATCCCAGTGGGTAAACTCTTCTCTGCATTTGACCCATCCTTATTAAGGAGCAGTGAAGCGCCCAGGGAGCAACTATAGGGGTTCAGTGTCTTGCTCAAGGACACTTCAACTTGAACTAATGGAGAGGGCGGGGATCGAACCGGGTACCGTGGAAAAGAATAAGACGTCTGTGTGCATATTTTTGCCTATTTTTGGCCTCAATGCAGTAATTATATAATGGCTGTCAGTGAGTCAGCGGGAGGCCAGAAAAGCAGTGTCGACAAAATTTGATTGGACCACTTATTACAGGGTACAATGAGGCGCCCGGTGTTATACAGCAGAGCCCACTGTGAGAAGTCCATAAAACTGTGTCTGCTGTCAGGGTTAAGCCATTGACATGAAGCCAATTGATAATATAACTTACTTTTTAAAAAAGAGGGAAGTAATTTACTAAAACAGCTGGGCAGTAGTTTTTCAGTTGCTATGGTATTGATACCACCAAGTCTTGTTTTGCAAAGTTTAAAAGGTATTGGTTGAACATTCTCCTCATTTCAGTTCTAAATGCTGACAGCAAATGAAAGACGCCATTTTCTCCCTTTTAGATCAGGTCCATGGTCTAATTGTGCATGTATAACAATAGGCAAAACAATTCCAAACATCCATTTCTTCATATTTTATATTGTAATCTCCTCATCTTTTCTCCCCCTGTAAAATAAAATAGGATGATTTTTCAATTAAGAATATGATGATATCCATCCCTCAATCAATCTGTAACTTTTAGCAACTCATATGATGCGTGTGGTGCCACAGTCCTTTGTAGCTGTATGGACAACATTCTAAGCCTACCAATACTATAGCGATCCAAACAAAGTCGAAGGAATTGACTTTAAATCATTCAGTTATTACGTTTTAAACTACAGAAGCTAAAGACGCTCTAACTTCTGTTTCACTGGGAGTTAAAAGTCAGTTGTGCAGTAGAATGGTCACTTCAGTTGTGTTTGTCGTCCTGGTTTAAATGCAGTGTCACTTCTGCAAGACCAATCCCCGATCAAGAATCTTTCAGTTCGTCAAATATTTGGAATTTAAACAGGTCCTGGAACATTCCCAAATATAGATCAGGGAGTCATCTGCTAAGTGAGAGCCGAAGCAGAACTTGTGATCGTGGATAGCTCAGGTGTTTAAATCCTGCTGTTTTCTAACAATCGCCTGTGCATTCCTAAGCTTCTGAATGCATGTTACTCAATGTATGTTTCCTGTTCCTAGTGTTTCTTTTGTGTACCTCTTCCCTTTAAAACATTGTTTATACTCAGTGTGGCATCATAGGGCGTAGGGAGTGGTACCATAGGGCATGGAAACCCATAGGGAGTGGCACCATAGGGCATGGCCACCCATAGGGAGTGGTACCATAGGGCATGGCAACCCATAGGGAGTGGCAACCCATAGGGAGTGGTACCATATGGTACCTATGGCCCTATGTGCTCTATGTGTCCCTTTGTGTAACCATACGGCAGGGGCGTCAAACTCATGTTCACCGTGGGCCAAATGAGCATCATGGCCGCCCCCTTTAAGGGCCGGAAACACTTTATCAACTCCTCGAACATATTGTTAAATAACTCTCTTTGCATTTGATTATTGTTTATTTGAGTGTAGAAATATTGGACATAAAAAAATGTCTCTAATATTACCATATGAATCCATTTAATCTAAAACCTTCAAAATAAAAGCACGGGATATTTTTCTTCAATTTCTTTAAGAAAAGGTGATCACGTGTCCTCCTGAACCCCACCCGATTTTTGAGGTTTCTGCTCGAAATGACATACCCAAACTTAAAAGGGTGTGGCTCTGCAACCACACAAGCTATTTGAATAATGTTGGTGTTATAATAAAGGGAACACATGTGAGCTTTTGTTCAGATGTGTAAATATTAGTATATATGTTACTGGTTAAATAAAGATGAAACTTCTATTTTCATAGAAGTTTCAGGTTCGATTAGAAAAAAAAGCACTTTCAGGATGAATATATCCTGGATGGATGCACAGCAAAGGCCTAAAATCACCCAGATAATAATACAACTTGTGAACAGACTCTCTGCAAAGTTTGACTCAGAAAAAACAAAGCAGAACAATAGTTGGAGACTTTTTAGGAAAGAGAATTTAGGCGAGGTCTCTAAAATTTGCATTTGGGCACATTGAACACCATCTGTGCCATTTGACTTTTCTCATGTACCAAACCATTTATTTCACTTTCACTTGTGGTGTTCAATACATGCAAATACATCATTATGTGGCTTTAAAACCGTAAATCAAAGATAAAAAAATGATCAAACAAAGTGGTGCTGTGCACGTGCGTGCTGTGTGTAAAGCCGGTTTTTGGATCTGTCACAGCGCAGCTGTTGCGCGCGCAGATATCTCCGCCAGGGAAGGGCGGATTTTAAAGAACGACATGTCATTGGAATACTTAGAGCCAATAGAATCGATTGGTACCAAGAAAGACAAGATTGACAGCACTGTGAGCCAATAGGAGACAGAAAGGCGTCGCCATATTTGAAATGTGAAATCCGATTCGCTGAAATTGAACTTCCTAACAGCTGACTATGACGCTTCCCCAAAAGTCCGCCTGGTTTTTAAAGGGACCTACACACACACTAAAGCCATGCCAGCTGGAATGCAGGGGAGAGAAACGTTTTTTCTTCTTCTCAAGAACAAAAGTATGTTGAATTTGCTGAATGTAAAGCTATGAAGCGATTAATATTGCTGTGTTCTTTGGCTTATATCTCCGTGATACTTTGGTGCAGAAGGATTCTGTAAAGATATTTATAATCTGTGTGAAGTCCTCTTGCTTTCGAACATCTACTTTTTTATGATTGCACAAAGCTACATGTCGCTAGCTATGGAAACGTTCTGAGTGGGCCGACACCTGACAAAATGATGATTATGATATTTTTATTTCAGTTGGTGTTCGAGTTGTGTTTAAATTAGTGCTGTGAAAAATAACGCGTTAACTCAGTTAATCCAATTTCAGGTTTAACTAGTTTTTTTTTTTTAACGCATTTAACGCATGCGCAGAATGAGCTTCCAATCCGTCTGTTGTTGGTCGTCGGGACGAAAAAAAAGTCACTTGCAAAATGAGCTTCCAATCCACCACTTCAATCTGAACTCTGTCCGCTCTCATGCAGACGGTCTGTTCATCGGTAATGATCCTTCCGCAGGTTCACCTACGGAAACCTTGTGACGACTTTTACTTCCTGTAGATCAGGGTCTCAACACGTCGATCGCGACCTGCCAGTCGATCGCGGCGTAGTGTTGGTAGATCGCATGACATTAAAAAGATTGGCCCGCCCCCTGACATGTTCTCTAGAGCACGTCTTTGTTCTTTTATTAAACTAAACGTCTGTTGTTGATTGTATCTCCACAGCAGCATGTCATTTCTGTCTCTTCGCGTTGCGTTAACACTTATCGATCTCCGTCTCGCGCGCCACAGAGCTCCGTGCGCGCGCATCGGGACCGAGCAAAAAAAAAAGTCACTTGTCAATCTGTCCCCGTGTCCGGGCCGGTGAGGTTTCAGCTTTGCAGCGGTGTCCCCGCCGTCCCTTTCATCACGGCCCAGTTCATGAAGAAAACCCACACAGTCAGTTTGCCTCAGCAGCTGCTAGAGGAAGACTAGAGGCCTTTAGATTGTATCATGGTGGAGTTAATGGTTGACAAACAAGAGAAAATGTTCTGTTTAACCCTCCTGTTACCTTTACATTTACTAACAATTTTACCCTCGGGATCAATTTGACCCCAGCAATTAAAACCTACAGAAAATTATTAGAATTAATATTGTTTCCCAAGTTTAAGTGTGAGGTACTTTATGTTTGTTTGTTGACTACCTAAATAGCCCTTTAAATATATAAAAAAGTTGATATTTCTTATATGTTTGACACAGTGAAAAACAGCCTGGGGTCAAATTGACCCCAAAGAACACCGATATTAAACATTGAATGGGGTCAAATTGACCCGAAAGGTAACAGGAGGGTTAAACATTCTGTTTAGGATGAAGATGTATTAATGTTCCATATGGAAGAAAACTGCTAAATAACTGCTGAGTTGCAGCACCATTGTATAGAAGAATGTATAAATGTATATATCCGTCTTTTGTCATAAATCTCTATGTTCTCACAAAATATACCGAGAATATCGGTAATATGTGATTAATCATGATTAATCCACAAAAACCTGTGATTAACCCGATTAAAAATGTTAATCGTTTCACAGCCCTAGTTTAAATGGCTCACTGATACTTGTAGCCCCAGTTGTCTTCTTTAATTTGATGTACAACATCAATATATTTGCTCATGTTTATTTTAATAGTATAGACAGTTTAAAACACAATATAAAAAATGCACCATATGTGGTGCGTTGGGGCTTAAGAGGTTCATTGGACCTGGCTGGGTCTGATGCTATGGCCCTGCTGATGCTCCGCCCACTCCTCCTCTCTACCTCAATCTGCCAGATGGATCACGGAGGTCTGGATCGTGGTCCATGACTACTATCAACTATTCATACTTTCATACTCATTAAATGTGTTGATACTCTGTCATGATTCCTTTTGGACACATGACATATATTGCATCCGTCCATCCTGGAGAGGGATCCTCCTCTGTTGCTCTCCTAAAGGTTTCTTCCCTTTTTTCCCCGTGAAAGTTTTTTTTCTATCTCTTGGGAGTTTTTCCTGATCCGTTGTGAGGTCCAGGGACAGGGATGTCGTATGTGTACAGATTGTAAAGCCCTCTGAGGGGAATTTGTAATTTGTGATAATGGGCTATACAAAATAACTGAATTGAATTGAATAGCGACTGGCACCATAGGCCATGGCAACCCATAGGATGTGGCACCATAGGGCATGGCAATCCATAGGGCGTGGTACCGCATAGGGCGCATGGCAGGGCGTTTTTATTGTGCGTGAACTAAGCACAGCCTTCATACACAATGCACACCAATTTCTGGTGCACCTCCCGCAGGCTTCACCGAGAATAAACTAAGGTTAATCACACTATTTCCCACTCTGTAGGAATCCAGTGCTAAATCATTAGAGTATTCTTTTGAAAGAAAAGTTTCAAAAAGGAATTTACTCTGAGAAAAAAAGCCCTCTGCAACTAGTGGCTCTTCCTACATCAAGAAAATAGCAGCCCATATGTTATTGTTTGGGTAATTATTATCCATCTAAATCATTCCAAATCCCATATCAATTAAAACTCACATTGGTTTAAATCAGCTCTTACAATAAAACGCATTTAAAGTAATGTCACTCTATTTGGTGAAGATGATTTTAAGAAATAGTGTGCATTTCACTGGTGCACAAATAGGGGAGACAACACTACTTTCAGGTGTAATACTTTCTATCCCACCCACCTCTGAGATTATGGTATGAGGTTGGAAAGACATTAGGCTTTAGAGTGGAATTAGAGGGATGCTTGTAAAGAGTTTAAAATGGAGATGGGTTCATCATCTGGAAGCAAGAATATTCTAAAATAATGTTTTATTGAAAGCCACGTTGATAATTCCTGAGTGCAATTAGAATGTGTGGCATTTTGGGAAAAGCAAAGGATCACAGAAATAATTTCATTCATTTCATATTATTCAATCATATTTGACAGTAACACTACTATAAAGTTCAAGGGGTCATTATAATGATTATAATTCATTCTCTGGGGACCAGAAGTATTCATACCAGTTGTCATGGTCATCTGTTCAGTAGTTTATATTTCTTGTTCTCAACCAATAGGTTGCATCAAAGGATGGACTAACTTATACCGTTTAATATAAGGACAAAGAGCCAGGTGTAAGAGGCTGCTTCCTTAAGACTTCCCTCACGTCACATTGTGACAAATCACACAACCATTTCCCATATGTTGACGTGAATCCGGCAGACAAGGCCTACAAGGTATGCTTGAGGAGCTCAACTGAACTTGGCAGTAAGTGAACATATTTCAGGGTGATTTTAATTCATTGTCAAGCCTGTACTGGCCTTACTCATCAGACATGCTGTGCTCTCAGATGCAAGGGCAGCTGGTGAGGTGATGCGGCATAAGGTTTTGCTGCACGTCGCCGAGGTCCGGCTCATTCTCTCAGCAGGTGGACTGATTGGCTGTGGCACCGCTTCTGCCCAAGTCATGAAAAAAGGACATGTCATGCATTCATGTCTATGATGCGTCTTGTGGATGTCAAACACTGGCTATATCGACATTCCAGGTAGAAAAAAAGGAATCTCTCTTTAGTATGTGACACAGGTCAACATAATCAAAAGACGTTGTATTGCAGAGGAAAAGTGCACACACTAGGAATTTCTGGGCTAGCAGAGCTTGGGGATCAAACCGCCGATCATCTCATTGAACGACGACCCTGCACCACCACTGAGCCACAGTCTCCCCAATCTGTCACTCAAAACCATATACAATCCATTTAGTGAAAAGTTGCACACAAGTACAGTTATGTTACTTCTAATGTGATTCAGTGAAACTTTGTATTGATCGAAGATAAATTATAATTTTATCATGATGTGTTCAAATATAACAGATGTGAAGATCTTAAAAACGTATTAATTTCGTCGTTAGGAGGAAATGTTTGCACAGCAATGTAAAATATATATTCGTGAGGGAATTATGACCTGCATTTACGGTCTCGCCGGTGGTGCCATTACAGACCTTATTGCTGGCTCTGCCCTTTCCATGTTGGCTCGACCAGCCTCCAGTTTACAGAGGGTCTGGCTGCAGAGGGGGCCGAGACAGGAAATCATGGTTTGATCGCTGCTGTGTCCTAGAACTGGCTTGTCCTCTAAAACAGTTTTACGGGAAGTAGTGACGCACCTGCTCGTAAACAGAAAGGGTGACCATGACACTAAGATCCCGTCCACTTGTGCAGCATCCCTCCCCCGTTCATGAGGTCAAGGAGGTGTATCAATTCTCCCAGGAGGAGAGAGCAGCAGAGCTCTGGGCCCTGTCATTGAAACTTTAACGGCTGTGTCAACCATGTCTGTCGTCCCCACTCACGACAGAAAGGGAGGGTTATACTATGTGACCTTCCTAGTTACCAAAAAAGACCCACTTCAGACCCATTTTGGATCCCCGCGCATTGCCCGCAAGACATGCGGACCATCAGGCAGTTACTGGAGCTGGTTCATCCAGGTGATCAATTCACAATCATCAATTTAAATTAAGCTTATTTAAATGACAACGTGGCTCTAAAACACAGAAAAGTCATGTGTTTGTGTGGAGAATCTGAAAGTACATTTGGTTGTCATTCCGGCTATTTCCTATCCCTCTGTACCTCCAGCAGAAGAGCAGCTTCCGTTTGGATGCCATGCAGCACAAGCCATTCTTGGTGACCCTTATTGGTAAACAATTACCTACAGTCTTTTGGGGATCCCCAAAACACCGGTTGAAGGGAATGCCGTTGGGATGAGTGTTGTCTATCAAAAGTGTGCATGTTTTATTTAATGCCAACCCCCAACAGGCACACTGTAGATCTGTTTGTGTGCCTCCAGGATGACATGGTATGTACAGCCCTTTCCAAGAAACAGTTGGCAGGGTTGCATTGTGAGGACTTCTGCCAAGCCAATAGGCAGGCAGGAAAAGACCCTCCTTCTGTGGTCCGTGCACACTCTACCTGCAGCCTGACAGTGTATGTGTTTCGGTGAGATGAGAGTGGAGGACATGTACGGCAGTAGCGTGGTCAATGCCTTGTCCATTCATACGCTTCTACTTGTGCTCTTTTTCAGGGTCTGTGTTCACTGTGAAGACAACAGAGAGACAGGACTGGTGAAAAGGCAGGGTGTGTGTTGGTTGTATCGTATTTTGTGTTCCTTGTTGAACTGTGAAATTACTGCTTGTCTTTTGACCCCTGCAAGGTTAGGCCATGGCTCTACCCACTTCTGTTAGGTACTACCTGAGGTTGCTCCGGCCCCCTACTTCTCAGCTTTGAAAAAATTAGGTGGTTAGAATAACAGTGGCTAGGATGATGTTATGACACATCTTCACCCACTGTACACAAGTCCAGAAGAGGGCGGAGCTTGACTGAGCTTGAACAAAGGTTACAACTTTGCAACCCTAGGTCTATAAGCACAGGCGGAGCACTGCACCAAGGGGGAACCTAATGCTCTTACGCCGCTTACTGAGGAGGTATGGCAGACAGAGGTGTGTGCTACCTATATACTGCCGGGTTCGGCAACTTTTCTATGTCATGCTATGATTTGGAGAGAGTATTACCCATAGGGTCCAGTTTAGGGCTCTGCTGTGTTCAGAGAAGTATGGTTATAATACTGACAACTTTTCTTTCCTTCTTTTTGAAGGAATGTGCAAAAGTTCATGTTGTGAAGTATTAAGTACAAAGAATATGTGCATGCAGGAAGATGTTGGTTAATGTAACATCTGGAGATGGACATCTTTCACAGCGGATCATTACAAACTGTTTGCTTAAAATAGTATTCTATGACATGCATGTTTTTCACCAGTAAAGTTGGGTTTTTCATTCTTGTTGCAATTTGTTTAATCATCAGCTGCACAAAGCTGACTAATTCCAACCCTGTATCACGAGAATTATGTGAAAAAACGTTGGCGTATTCATATTCAGACGCCCCTCTTTGAATCTGAAGAAGATCCACATCTCTAAGCGGATTTAAAGTATGAAAAATTAACTAAAATACTGATTTTATGTATTTCATAAGGGACATTGGCACGGTGCAACTTTCTCTTGTGAATGTTTTGGAGGGGATTTCACTCAATGACCTCAATATTTTATGTATAGGTAAATATAATATGTTGAATAGAAAGCAGTAAAGTTCATTTTAGAGACAATTAGGAGGTCAAGTGTCAGTCTGCAGAGTTGTGCGTGTGCTGTAGTTGATGTACATTTTATGAATTGATAAAAGCACACTGTTCAAACATGTATTCTTCTCTGATCTTGAGAGTTCACATTCATCTTTTATTGAAGAGTAAATTTATGAAACATCTGCTCCGTGACGTCATCGAGGGTAGGTGTGTCTCCCTGAACCAATCCCTGGTTTTCTGTTATTTTTCAACAGACACATCTCGGGTGATTTTCACCTGAGGTTATTGACAGAGGTTTTTCAGATATATTACCATTGCAGGAGACTGTGCCTTCCCCGGACAAGGCTCACATGTCCCAGGAACGGATACACCGAAAAACAAGTTCATAGCTCCTTTATTTATTTTTAAATCACCTTTTAAATCATGTTTTATTAACGATTCCCAAATTATTTCCCAGATTTTTCCAGATACCTGCTTTTATGAGAAGTAAACACACCTATTGCTGTCATGATACGCAAGCGATACAACATATAAAACAATAATAAATAAGTCTAGAGTACACCTTTTCCAATTAATAACAGCATTGTAGAAAAGCGAGACAACAAACGGTAAAGATTCGTTGATTAGAGACGTATTTGTCAGACATCAAATACAAAAGTAATCGGGTGTTAATTGAGACTGATTGTGCTCCCAATTATTGTTTATACTTTTCAGGTGTGTGTGTCATGTGACCACGGTCTATATAAGCTGATGCACCTGCAGATAATAAAGCGCTCAAGTACCATTCTTACAAACTTGCATCCAGTGTTTTTGTCCACCGAAGTTTATATATGTTGAGTCGATACATGCAGTCAAGCTCTGCTTAACAGGTTATGGGCCCAGACGCATTTGACGTTTGTGCGCAGAGATATCCGGCGTGAGTAGCCACGGAGAGACATTTGTTTGTATGCACGTTTGAATGCGTGTCTCACGGATTGGAGTGCCAGCACCATGAGCGAACGTACGAGTTCACGTTGGTCTCGACTTGTGTTTGACGGAGACGAAAAGAACTATGAACTGTGGGAGACTAAGTTTTTGGGCCATCTGTGGTTGCAGAAATTGAAGGACACCATTTTAAATCGGCCCGCCGATGGCGCAGAAAAAACTGCACTGGCTGAGGATGCGGCGAAGAACGAGGAAGCATACGCGGAACTAATCCAATTCCTTGATGATAAAAGTTTGTCTCTGGTCATGCGAGAGGCAGCGGATGACGGGCGTGGAGCGCTCAGGATTTTGCGCGACTATTATGCAGGCAAGGGTAAGCCCCGCATTGTATGCCTGTATACAGAACTGACTTCTTTGCAAAAGATGAGTAGTGAGAGTGTGACTGATTATGTCATACGCGCCGAGACTTCAATCACAGCACTGCGTAATGCTGGAGAGATCTTAAGCGATGGACTATTGGTTGCAATGATTTTGAAGGGGCTGCCAGAATCATTTAAGCCTTTTTCCATTTGTGTCACTCAAAGTGATGAGACTCTCTCTTTTGCGGAGTTCAAGACTAAGTTGCGCAGTTATGAGAGCACTGAAAGTATGCGCACAGCTGAGGCCGACGACAATGTCATGGGGGCCCGTGCGCATCCAAGAAGAGCTGCCCCAGCAGGCACCGAGAGCGAGGACATTGTGTCTTTCCGTTGTGGCCAGAGAGGTCACAAGATAAGAGACTGTCAGCGTGGTCAACAGTGGTACAGCCAGGGCGAGAGTACCACACGGCGAGGAGGATGGCGACAGCGGCAGCAAGACGACGTGCGTGGAGTGTCAGAGGAGACGGATGACAACACCTTTGTGTTCAAGCTTGTGACCAGCGAGCCTGGGAGCGGTGTCACGAGAAAGGGCCTGCTGGTGGATACCGGTGCGACGTCGCATATCACTGACCTGACTAAGTTCAAGAGCTTCGATGACCGATTCCAGTCCGAGAAGCACTAGGTGGAGCTGGCCGATGGCACAAGCTGCACGTGGGTCGCGTAGCGCAGAGGAAACGCCGAGGTGTGTCTGGTCGACAGCAGGGGGCGGCGCCTCAGTGCCACACTGAAGCAGGCGCTGTACATCCCCTCGTATCCCCAAGACATCTTCTCCGTGAGAGCTGCAACTTCCAGTGGAGCAACGGTGATCTTCAAGGAAGGAAGAGACGTCTTGCAGTACAGAGACGATACGTGCTTCCCAATTCATGAGCACAACAGACTGTTCTATTTGCCTACTGTGTCAGTAAACCGTGAATGTGACGATCAATGTATGAGCTGTCATGATATTCAGACGTGGCACGAGATTTTGATTATGTCATGAAGTTGGAGAATGTAGTGGATGGAATGCCAATCAGTGGTAAAGTGTCAAGATCCATGATATGTGAAGTGTGTACTCAGGGCAAGTTCACTCAGAGCAGGAACAGGAAGCCTGATGTGAGGGCCAAATCAGCCTTGGAGCTGGTTCACACTGACTTGGCAGGCCCCATTGACCCAGAGTCCAAGGAGGGGTATAGGTATGCAGTTTCCTTTACTGATGACTACTCAAGTGCAGTGTTTGTGTACTGTCTAAAACACAAGAGTGACACTGTAGAAGCTACAGAGAGGTTTCTAGCTGACACAGCCCCCTATGGGAAAGTGACGTGTATCAGGTCTGACAATGGTACAGAGTTCACAGGGCAGGGTTACCAAGCCCTACTGTGTAGAAATAGAATCAGACATGAAACATCAGCACCATACTCGCCACACCAGAATGGCACTGCCGAGCGTAACTGGAGAACCCTTTTTGACATGGCTAGATGTATGCTCCTGGAGAGCCAGTTAGCCAAGGAGCTCTGGCCGTATGCGGTCCAGACTGCTGCAGTGGTGAGGAATAGATGTTTCAACAACCGCACCAGAGAGACGCCTTACTTTATGCTGACAGGAAGGAGACCTAATGTCTCCAGGATGGAGAAGTTTGGTACTGTGTGTCACAGGAAGAAGCTAGAGTCAAGGTCTGACAAAGGCATCTTCATTGGTTATGACAGGAACAGTCCAGCCTATATGGTCTACTACCCTGACAGCAGGAAGGTGATGAAGCACAGACTGGTGAGGTTCATGTCCTAGGTTGAGGGACATCAGACTGATGACCTGTCCGATGATGACAGTGGTGTCCAGTCTAGGACAACCAGACCTGACCCTGACAAACCCGAGCAGAATGACATCCCAGAGGCTAGGCCAGGTCCAAGTCAGATAGGCCTACAGACAGGTGAGATCAAGCCAGAATCCCAGTCTCCACGGAGATACCCTGCTAGAGAGGAGGCGGCCAGACTTCTATGGGATAGAGTGATCAGGCTCAGATCAATATTGATTATTGCTACAGGATGTTTTGTAATGTACCTCAGACATTCATCCAACTCAAGAGAGTGGGTAGATGCAATGGATGAGGAGATGAAGGCACTGAGGGATAACAACACATTTACTCTGACCACCTTACCAGAGGGCAAGAAAGCAGTGGGGGGTAGATGGGTGTATATGTATATGATCAAAACCAATGTTGATGGATCTGACAAGTACAAGGCCCGCTATGTAGCCAAGGGATAGTCAACAGATGGGTGTAGACGATGGAGAAACATTTTCTCCTACTGCCGACCTGACTAGTGTGAGAGTGTTGATGCAGAAAGCTGCCCAGGAGGATCTGAACATACATCAGATGGATGTTAAAACTGCCTCCTTGCATGCACCAATTGATTGTGAGATTTACATGGAACGGCCAGAGGGTTATGATGTACAATCTCAGACAAATGAGAAGATGGTGTGTAGACGAGAGAAATCACTATATGGGCTTAAACAATCAGGTCGAAACTGGAACAAAATGTTGCACGACTATCTATGTGAAAACATGTTTGTACAGAACCCTCTGTTGCTCTCCTGAAGGTTTCTTCCCTTTTTTTCCCCCTGAAGGGTTATTTGGGAGTTTTTCCTGGTCCGATGTGAGGTTTTGGGGCAGGGATGTCTATGTGTACAGATTGTAAAGCACTCCGAGACAAATTTGTAATTTGTGAAATTGGGCTATACAAATAAACTGAATTGAATTGAACCCAGCCGATCAGTGTTTATACGAGAGAAACGGAACATGACAAGCTGATCATACTGATCTGGGTTGATGACCTGGTTATTGCAGCCAGTGATGACGGAGCTTTAAAAGCAGTAAAAGAGATGCTTGCTGTGAAATTCCAAATGAAAGATTTGGGCAGACTGAAGAACTTTCTTGGCATCACTCTTGACCAGTGTAATGGATGTGTGACCATGTCACAGCAGAGCTATGTTGACAAGCTGCTTGACAGGTTTGATATGCAGGATTGTAAACCCAGGTCGACACCTTGTGAACCAAAACTGATGAGAAGCTAGGTGACCCCAGAAAATACAGAGAGGCAGTGGGTAGCCTAATGCACCAGACCTGATCTGATTTTTGTTGTAAGCAAACTGTCACAGCATTTCAGTGAGCCAACAGAAGAGCAGTGGACAACTGTTAAGCATGTACTGAAATACTTGAAGGGCACAGATGACAAAAAGTTGTGCTACAGAAAATGTGATGGGCTGAGGTTGTTTGCTTACAGTGATGCAGATTGGGCAGGTGATGCAACTGACCGACGCAGTACAACTGGTTATTGCGTTAGTCTGAGTGAGAACGGTCCTATGATTTCCTGGAAGACCAAGAAGCAGCCAACTAGCACTTTCAACCTGTGAGGCAGAGTACATGGCGTTGGCCGCCACCACACAAGAGTGTCTGTACTTATTTCAACTGCTTGAACATCTTGATGACTGTCTGTATGACGTACCTACGATTTTTGAAGATAACCAAGGTACAATTGCATTAGCCAAGAATCCAGACAGCGATGTAAGCACATTGATATAAAATACCATTTTGTGAGCTCGACTGTTAATGACTCTAAAGTATGTTTGAAGTATTGCCCAACAGACCAGATGGTAGCTGATTTAATGACAAAACCAGCTACTAAAGCAAAGCTATACTTTTTCCATGGTCCTGTTTGGGGTATAGCTAGTTAATTGCAGTTGGCTTCCATGTTTGTATGATTTATGGTTGTCAATAATGTGTGATCAAGTGGGGGTGTTAATTGAGACTTATTGTGCTCCCAATTATTGTTTATACTTTTTAGGTGTGTGTCATGTGACCACGGTCTATATAAGCTGATGCACCTGCAGATAATAAAGCGCTTGAGTACCATTCTTACAAACTTGCATCCAGTGTTTTTGTCCTCCCAAGTTTATATATGTTGAGTCGATACATGCAGTCAAGCTCTGCTTAACATCGGGGGAGAAATACGTTTCAGTCAAACGTAATTGCACAATTATGTTTTAGTTCTGAGGGACCGTAATTTTCGTGATACAGGGTTGCTAATTCTTGGCACCTCACTGTAAGTATAGCTGTCCTAATTGAATGCATTAAAGGTACAGTGTGTAACCTTTAGGAAGCATTTAAATATAATATGAATTACAATGTTTTCTTTTGTGTGTAAAGAAATGCTGTGTTACTTTAGAATGAGCCAATATCTTTACATAGTGGAGTCGGCCGCCAAGTTTCTGCTGTAGACCAGAATTGATAAACCAAAAACTGTATCTAGATAAAGCTATTTTGCATGTGCCAACCAAGTGCCGAGTGTGTAGGACAGGGGACGGACACTGTAGGTCAGATCCCCCCCCAAAAGATGGAAATAAATAAATTATTTTATTCTTATTTTACCTTTTTAATAGGGCTGTGAAACGATTAAAAATTTTAATCGGGTTAATCACAGGTTTTTGTGGATTAATCATGATTAAACACATATTTCCGATATTCTCGGTATATTTTGTGAGAACATAGAGATTTATGATAAAAGACGGATATATACATTTATACATTCTTCTATACAATGGTGCTGCAACTCAGCAGTTATTTAGCAGTTTTCTTCCATATGGAACATTAATACATCTTCATCCTAAACAGAATGTTTAACCCTCCTGTTACCTTTCGGGTCAATTTGACCCCATTCAATGTTTAATGTCGGTGTTCTTTGGGGTCAATTTGACCCCAGGCTGTTTTTCACTGTGTCAAACATATAAGAAATATCTACTTTTTTCTTTATTTAAAGGGTTATTTAGGTAGTCAACAAACAAACATAAAGTACCTCACACTTAAACTTGGGAAGCAATATTAATTCTAATAATTTTCTGGAGGTTTTAATTGCTGGGGTCAAATTGACCCCGAGGGTAAAATATGTTAGTAAATGTAAAGGTAACAGGAGGGTTAAACAGAACATTTTTCTCTTGTTTGTCAATCATTAACTCCACCGTGATACAATCTAAAGGCCTCTAGTCTTCCTCTAGCAGCTGCTGAGCCAAACTGACTGTGTGGGTTTTCTTCATGAACTGGGCCGTGATGAAAGGGACGGCGGGGACACCGCTGCAAAGCTGAAACCTCACCGACACGGACACGGGGACAGATTGACAAGTGACTTTTTTTTTGCTCGGTCCCGATGCGCGCGCACGGAGCTCTGTGGCGAGCGAGACGGAGATATGATAAGTGTTAACGCAACGCGAAGAGACAGAAATGACATGCTGCTGTGGAGATACGATCAACAACAGACGTTTAGTTTAATAAAAGAACAAAGACGTGCTTTAGAGAACATGTCAGGGGGCGGGCCAATCTTTTTAATGTCATGCGATCTACCGACACTACGCCGCGATCGACTGGCAGGTCGCGATCGATGTGTTGAGACCCCTGATCTACAGGAAGTAAAAGTCGTAACAAGGTTTCCGGAGGTGAACCTGCGGAAGGATCATTACCGATGAACAGACCGTCTGCATGAGAGCGGACAGAGTTCAGATCAGGCACGTGCACAGACATTTTGGGGGGCAGGTGCTCAAACCAAAAAAAAGGGCACCCAATGCTAAAAAAAAATCTGACAGAGTTGAAGCATTAGCATCAATACACTGATGATGCAATACATCCTCGACCTGCGTTTCCTCTGGGCAGCATCAGACCACTAGCTTACATTTTCTTTATGAATAAAGATGAATGATTATATAGCAACAACAGTACAAGCGTTCTGATTGGCTAATGGGTCGTCATGCCAGCCACTATTGCCCTCCTCGTAGTCTGATACGGATCCGTATTGCCCTCTGACGTCATTTTCAAAATGAGCGATATTGATAGACATCAACAGCCAAGATCAGTGGTCCTCAAACTAAGGCCCGCGGGCGGGATACAGCCCGCCTCCACATTTGGCCCGGCCCTCTGAACAAGAGAGGCCGTATGATTTTTTTTTTCAGTCTGGCCACGCAAATCCTAGACTAGCCCCTGTTGAATAGAACGGAATAAGAATTATCTCTCTCTTTTCTCTCTCTCCTCTCCTCTCTCTCTCTCTTTTCTCTCTCTCTCCTCTCTCTTCTCTCTCTTCTTTCTCTTCTCTCTCTCCCTCTCTCTATTCTCTAAACATAACTAACGTCAGTAAACAGCTGGACGAGGCTTTGAAATCACAGAGTAAAAAAAAAAAAAAAATGTAGGAAACGTCGGACCAGTTGTGACGTCATGTTTTCAGCAGCACTAATGTTGTGGTTGATCACAAAACAACGTCAGGGGACAAACACCGGCGTCATGACCTGTTTGTCTGGTGCTGAGGGTCAGAGGAAAAGGAGGTGCACCCGTTTGGTGGCGCGAGGAGACCTGCGCGGAGGAGGAAGTGGAGGAGGAGGAGCGCGGCGGGGGGAGGGAGAGGAGGGGGGGCTCGTGAGCGCCGCGGAGCATGTCGGGGCGAAATTCTGACAAGAACTCAAATAAATGCCCCGCCGGATGATAAAACACATTTGGGGGGACTTGATGACAGAAAGAGTAACTTTTATTCTTTAAATACGGATGAATAAAAAAAATGTTTCTCCAGCAAAAAGGGCACTTTACTCATCCAGGGCAAAGGGGCTGGTGCTTGAGCACCACTAGGGCTCTATCTGTGCACGTGCCTGGTTCAGATTGAAGAGGTGTATTGGAAGCTCATTTTGCAAGTGACTTTTTTTTCGTCCCGACGACCAACAACAGACGGATTGGAAGCTCATTCTGCGCATGCGTTAAATGCGTTAAAAAAAAAAAACTAGTTAAACCTGTAATTGAATTAAATGAGTTAACGCGTTATTTTTCACAGCACTACTTTTTAATTTTAATTTTTGCACAGTAGACACTCTTTCAAAGGGAACACCTTTTATCTCGGTATTTGAGATATCACTGAAAATAAAGAAACTGTTTTTTTAACTAAAATGTGCATCACATCCTACTACGTTGCTGACAAGCACTTTTCCCTGTAGGTGTCTAATCATAATTTACAGAGCCCCTGTATCAATTTAAAAAGAGAAAAGTCAGAGAAAATAGAGTTTAATTAATTTTCTTTCACTACCAACGATGCTCATGATAAAAATAACATTCATTTTTACAATCAACACTTGAAATGATGAAGGCACTTGCAAATGACATGGTAGTACAACATGTAAACCATACTTTGGTGTTTCATTTTTACCTCTTAACTTTAGATTTAATTAAACATCTTTTTATTTCCTTTACAAAATGTACAAAAACACTAGCGACGAGGAAGATCTTGGGTAGATAATGAGAACAACAAATATGAGAGAAATTAAAATCATATGTGGCTTGAAGTTAGCAAACAACAACAGATCAGACGTAATGTTGAAAAACTCTTCCAGAAGAAGCACACCGCATTCACTGAAAGGTATCAAGCTGCAAATGAGCGAGTAATAACGATTTCTTACCTGCTGCAGCAAACTGAGCAAATTAGATTAATTTAGAATTTTCAGGAAGTCGATTCCATTCGACTACAGCTGCTGGTTCTGTGGCAGCTCGTGAGAGAGCGAGGCGTCCCTTAGTAACAACTGCTCATTCCTCGGGAGCGTTTCCTCTAAAACTCCGGCGTAGTGTGGACGCTTAGTGTCAACGGAGCAAAATATATCCGTTTTAAAATGGAAACGTAGTAGTGTGGACATAGCCTTTAAGTTAATTTATTTATTTCCCAAACATATGTGTTTTAATGGCTCTGGTGGAGAACACCGCCCCAGTGGCTGTAGAAATATTTCTGCTGCCAACAAAACAATCAATAGCATCAGCACACGAGCAATGTGCAGTCTATTGGACGTTAATGAAAATGCTTTCCTCCAGTCCCGTAAACATCTATCTACATTAAACTGACATACAACTAATACAATTAAATGACTCTGATAGTTTTCTTTATTAGTAGGAATTCAATCCACCTTAATTACAGCCAGTAAAAGATTTGGAATGTTTTTCATCAACCAGTTCTCTAATTCTGGTTTATTTCATTCTGGTTAGTATGTGATTGAAAACATGTTATCCTGCAGTATACTTAGGCAGGGTTGCCAGGTCTGTGTGACAAAACCAGCCCAATGGCCAATCAAAACCAGCCCAAAGGCCAATAAAACCAGCCCAATATCAGAACTCAAAATATGCCCGTGCCAAACCATATACACTGCTTTTAAAGTCCATGTTCATGTGTGTACGTGCTGATCTGGAGTCAGTTTTGTAGGATTTGGGTATAAATAAATTATTTCATTTAAAATATGGATTTTTATTTTAAGATATTCATGTAATTTGTATGCAAAATAGGTCTACCCAAACCAGCGGACAAGAAATTCAACCCGCGGCAACACTTGAAAAGTAGCCCAATTCCGCGGGAAAAACGCGGACCTGGCAACACTGTACTTAGGTGAAGCCACCTATATGATGAGCTAATTTATAGATTTGTATTATCTGTGTCTAACCCCTCACAGGGGTGTGTCCAGGCAGTAGCCTGGGGTGGCACGTACCACCCCTTGAATTTGATTGGTTATTATGATCACCCTAGGGAGGAGTTTGGGTAGGTTTAACAATAACCTCAATAGAATAAAAAATACATTTGGTAGAGCGTTTAAACAAACACAAGACTGATTACATAATATGATTTAAATTATTAATTGTCAATGAAAATCACATTTTGTGATTCTAATTAATTGTATCTTGGAAGCTGATTTCGTCATAGCAGAGGTGTAGCTTTTATTCAGTCTGTTAGTTATTACTATTATAATATATTTATTATTATTAATATAATAATTGTATTATTATTATTTTAAATTTGCCAACCTTGTGGTAAAAGGTTCAATCAGGTCTTTGAATGGCTTGTTACAGATCCGTGACCACAATTACCTATTTTTTCTTAATCCCAAAACAGCCGGGTTTATGACCATTGTTATACCAATATATGCTATAATGTACAGTACACTATATAATTCATGTCATTTTGAGGTAAATTAAAGGATTTGCAGAATGCATTCTTTTTTTATGGTTAAACTATACCTTTGGGTTGTCGAGTTGCATGTGATTCAGTTCCCACCACTCAACCAACCTGTCACCACACTCCTGTACTCAGACTCCTGTCCCCTGATGCTGCCTTCACACCAAATGCATTTCGAATATGCAAATTACTCACTTGACTATTTGTGATTTCTTCGCATCATTCTCGTCATTTGCGCCTTGGAGGGGGCGGGGCTTATCTCTGTGGCTTACTCCGTGGACAAAGTTATCATTTCCACCGTCTACCACGGAATAAATAACCACTAGTTATGCTTTATACTTGTTGAGGACATCCCACAAACGTCACATCTAATGCCCTTGTGTTTGGATTCATAACATTAATATCATATATATATATTGTAGAGTATTCCGAAACTGGGCACTTCGCAGATGATGGAAAACAGGCTTCCGGACGCGTGTGGATTAAGTTATCAACATTTAATGGCAGGAAGTGTAAAACAAACATTTAAGGCGCTCTTCCTCGTGTCCCGTGTCCCGGCTCCTCCCGGGAGCTCAGCCTTGCTGCCTCAGAGTTTACCTGTGAAAGAGGACGATCTCTCTAAAACCCGGAGTTTCCTCTCACCGGTCGAAACGTCACTTCCGGTCCAGTCGCTTTCGCAATAAGAGTCCCGTCTTGTTATTGTCGGCATTAAAATCACTTTCACAATAAAAGTCCCTTGACGGATTTCAACCGGTCTCGTCAATCTATAATACGAACATACAGTCACTCTCATGCAATATACATTAATTCTTGCCATTTACATTTGCATAGAGTAAACATTACCCCAATGCTTCATAATACATTAATAACAATATCAATATTCTCCTGAATATTTTCTATTATAATATCTTTCTATATGTATTAATTTAAAACATAAGACCTCTGCAGATGTTATCAAAAAAAATTATTACAACTTAACAATATATATGTTAGTGCTGGGCAAAGAGGAAAACATTTTTATCGATTAATCGCATGATTTCTCTGTGATTATTCGCAATTAATCTCATTATGCGCAAAATTTAATAATGAATTCCAAAGTACTATATTTCACACTTTTATTTTAAAGTAATGTTATTGGAAAAATATAACAGGCTCACTCAGAGCAACAGCAAGTTTACACACAGTATATCCATCAGTTCTTTTCTGAACAGGTACCAGCAGAAACATTTATCAGGGAACAGCATTAAAAAAACATTCAGTGATACAGCTTGAGCCGTTATAACAATGACAAATTAACTTTTACAATCCACTTTTTTTTAATCTATTCCTCAGATTTTACATTTTCTTACTCCTGTTAGGTTGTAGTGGATTTTATGTACATTTGCACATGTAAATAAGGAAGTCTTTTGTTTTAAATAATGCATATAGAAAGATAATTTACATAGTGGATATTAGGGAGGAATATTCTTATTAATGTATTAAGAATCATAGACGAGTATGATCACTGTATTATATTTGTAACTGTAATATAAATGTTATGAGGTTTATTGTTATCATAACTATAGGATATGTGGATGGTATGAATGAAATTGTCTTTATTATGGTAGAGGTGCGTTTCCCTTGAGATCCTAGCTGGTTTCCTGTTTAGGCTATTATGCTGAAGTTTAAAACCGGGGGTCGGGCTCTAAACCGGAAGCGGAAAGCAGCTGTTACCTGTGGCGCAAAGCTCAGTCTCTTTTCAAAGGCTGAGCAGGGAAGAGCATGCCATCGGGGCGGTGAGTGAGAACAACACACTAACGGGAAGCTTTACGCTCCCTAAATGGAGACTAAGTACTAATCTTATTCGTGAGACGCGAGATTGGCTGTCTGATTATTGGAGGTCGACGGAAACTGTTGGAGGCAGACTGTGGGTTGAAGATATGAGGAGACGTCTGAGTGATGGCCACAGCTGGGCTTTAAAGCAACCAGAAATGTTAATGTCAAATAAATACTCTTAAATGTATCCCTAGTGTTGAGATTTCTTCCACAAACATCTAGCTCCATCCAGGCTCTTTTGAAAATGTTACTCTTTTACTCCTCTGCACCAAGCCAGTTGCGAATAGGTCATTTACGTTTTCAGATGATAAAGAACATCTCTTCTTCTGAACAATATGACCAGCAAGAGGAAACAACCTGTCACAGGGTACAGATGCTGCAGGTGTGGCCAAGTACTTCTGTGCAATGGAGGCACGACTGCTGTGTGAGCCTGTATGTTTGGACCAACACTCTAACAGAAAGGCTTCGATATAATGAACTGTAACTCCAAGATAACCGTGGTTACCCAGCAATGTCCAGTAGTAGGCTACCCAGTGAGAGCAACAGTTGGTGCAGGTTGTAACGCAGCCATTTTTGTAGTCTGCTCCGTTTCATACAAGGTCTGTATTCTCCTGACCACGGTGCGTCTTGAGGGAGGCTCATACACGCAGTTATTGGTCGCGATTCTCAGGACGTTCCTCAGACTGACATCTGCCTGCAGTCAGTATCTAGCCACTTGGCCAAGGCATTTGTTAATTTTACTTCCGTTGATTTGTCGACAGTTCCCCCGCACGCCGCATCCAAAGTTGTCTGCCGAAGTTTCGCTTCACTGGTTGTTTGGAGAGCTGGGCTGGAATCAATACAGTGTAACACCTTCAGGTGGTCCTTCATGCTCGGAGTACTCTGGTGATAAGCTAATTCCAGTTTGCAATGGTTACAAATTACTTTACTTTGATCAACTACGACATCTGGTTGTGAGGTCTTTGTGACGGGGTGAGGCTCAGGTGCAGAGAGACAGGCTGAACGCAATATAAACAACAAAAAGCACTCTTTAATGAGGCAAAACAGGCGCAAAATAAACAAGGTCCAAAAGGGGCAGGCAGAGGATCGTCGGTCAGGGCAGGCAGGGTCGAAGCAGGCAGGACCAGGAACACGGACAGGACGACGGGAAAAGGACACGGAACCAGAGACGACAATCCGACAGCAGACAAGGGAAAGACTGACACAATATATAGGGGGGAAACAGGTGTACAACATCAGACAGTAACGAGACAAGAGGGGCTGAGGGCAGGTGCAGGGAATTAAACAATTAAGAGAGAGGAGACATAGGAGACACGGAACACAGGAGAAACAGAACGGGGTGTTACAGTACCCCCTTTTTAACCCTCTGGAGTCTGGGGTCATTTTCTCGATTTTACAAACAAAATTAAATTCACCTTTAAAAGGCTTTTGCATATGACACATACCCATGTGTTATACATCAAAAATTCCAGAACAATCTCAGCTCTCTATATAATGAGGCACAATTGACCTCAGGTACAAGTGGAAAGAAAAAATATGGCCCTAAAGCTGAAAATGTAAGTTCGATTTCTAAAAATTCTTCATATCTCTTCTGAAAACACACCTTTACTCATGTGGACCAACTGTTTTGGTGTTTAAAATTGGTTTACCAAAGGTCATGGGTTCACAAAAGCAGTGAAATATCTGAATACAATGCTAGATACATGTAAAGATGTCAAAAAGCAAATTTTATATTATCGTTTTTTGAGTAGAAATGATGTGGTCCGTCACACATTCACCAAAATGATGAAGATGGGACTGAGAAATGACTTCGTATTGCAGATAAAGTTGCATGGGGTGTGCGCAAATAAAAAATGATAACATTTTTTCTTCAAATAAATGTATGATACATTACAAAAAGTAAACATATTCTACATAATATTCATGTTGAGAAATAGAAAACAGAACACAAATATTGATACAGAATATTTACAATTTGGCTTCACTATAATGGCATCATGTCATCGTGTCATGGTCCTCCGGGGCACGAGACCATTGCTGGCCGGACAGGAAGAGCTGCAGGTGGGGCTGCAGGTGGATCTGCAGGCTGCGCTGCAGGTGCTGGTGAATCATCTCTGTAAAATATAATACTAGTCAGCACCGCGCACACGTGACGAGACACATAACAGACATGTCCCGACACGTCCCGTCACGGACACGTAACGTTTAGTTTTGGCGCGCCGGAGTACAGGGATGGGTAGCTGGGGTACCGGGCACAGGAGAGGCCGGGGTCTGGAGCCAGCTGGGATGGTGACGGGACACTGGGAACTGGAGCAGGATGAGATGGCGACGGGAGACTGGGAACCGGAATCGGGAAAGGGGGAGACTGCGACGGGACACTGGGAACTGGAGGCGGACGAGATGGCGACGGGACACTGGGAACCGGCAGCGGGCAAGGGGGGGACGGCGACGGGACAGTCTAGAGTGGGACGGGGGAAACGGCTGGGACGGCAGTGGAACACGAGGAGCCGGGACACAGGGAACTACCACCGGGCGGGAAGGGGACGGAATAGGAACAGGAGGGACTCGAGCCGGCCGGGGCCAAGACGGGGCACGGGGAACTGGGGCCGGCCGGGACGGAGATGGAGCACGGAGAACTGGGGCCGGCTGGGACAAAGACGGGGCACGGGGAACTGGGACTGGCCTGGACGGAGACGGGGCAGGAGAAACTGGAGCCGGCCTGGACGGAGATGGGGCAGGAGGAACTGGGGCCGGCCGGGACAGAGATGGGAGAGAGGGAACTAGCGCCGACCGGGACGGGGAAGGGGCATCGGGAACTAGAGTCAACAAGGATGGAGAAGGGACACGGGGAGGTCGGATCGGCCGGGACTGCAGCACGGCGGAGGTGGCAGTGGGAACCGGTGGCGACTGCGGCACCGAGGCGGCAGCGGGAACAGTCGGGGGCTGTGGCACCGAGGCGACAGCGGGAACCGACGGGGCACAGGGAATGCCGGACAGGAACGCCGGCGGCTGCCAGGGGGCAGTGGAGAACGGCGGGGTTCCGACAGATCATGGGGAATGCCGGACAGGAACACCGGCGGCTGCCAGGGGGCAGTGGAGAACGGCCTTGGCTCCGACTGGTCACGGGGAATACCGGACAGGCACGGCGAGGGCTGCTGGGGCTTGGGCTGGTAGCCAGACAGGGCTGGCGGCGCCGACCCATCAGGCGACCGGGAACCGCAGCCGGCCCGCACTGGCTCGCTTGAGAGTAGCAGATCCCTCAGCTGTACGGTCAAAGAACTCTGTTGGTCGTGGAGCTCCTTGTACCTCCCAGAGATTAACTGCTCAATCCTTGCAAGACGCTCCCCTTGCGTCTGGAGAGCTGAGCGCACACTGTCCTCTGCTGAGCCAATCATGGTCGGATTGTTCTGTCACGCCGACGTCACGGGTAACGAGGTGCAGGAGCTCATGTGCAGAGAATCAAGCAGGATCGAAACTTGAATAACAGAAGGCGCTCTTTAATGAGGCAAAATAGGCGCAAAATAAACAAGGTCCAAAAGGGGCAGGCAGAGGATCGTCGGTCAGGGCAGGCAGGCAGGCAGGGTCGAAGCAGGCAGGACCAGGAACACGGACAGGACGACAGGAAAAGGACACGGAACCAGAGACGACAATCCGACAGCAGACAAGGGAAAGACTGACACAATATATAGGGGGGGAAACAGGTGTACGACATCAGACAGTAACGAGACAAGAGGGGCTGAGGGCAGGTGCAGGGAATTAAACAATTAAGAGAGAGAAGACACAGAGGAGACATAGGAGACACGGAACACAGGAGAAACAGAACAGGGTGTTACACTGGTAGAGATTTAAAATGAAACATGTCCATTTAAAAGTGAACTAACGTTACCTTTCTCCATTTTCTCGGTTAATTTGTGCATCAGTGTTTAGCCCCTCCCGATGCCAACATTTTTTTAAAATCGCATTATAAAATCGTTAACGGCGTTAATGAATTGCTGTGTTAACACATTTATAACTCATTAACGTGCCCAGCCCTAATATTCATACATAACATCACCCGTAGATCAAAGTTGAAATATTTAAACGTGAGGCGAAAGGCACATTTTTCGATTTGCTTAATTTGGGTCATTCGCGCCATACAGCTTAGCAAAAAATATCGTCGTTCGCAACCACCCGCGTCTTTGCATTGAAATTGCTTGGGATCTACTCGCGTGAACAATTCGCAACGCTTTTGGTGGAATATTCACGCCGCTTTGGGTGTGAACACAGCATTATGGGGTGAACTGACTGGGAGTCAAAGAACATGACTGTCAAGGAGTTGTGTGCTTCCTTAACAGGTCCAGTGTTATATTTGGCCTCGTCGTTCAGTTCACAAAAAGTTTTTGCCATGGTTGTAGTCGAGGTGACGTCGAAGAAATCCCCAGACATCGCCATGAGGGTACTTGGATAAAGGGTCTGTAGTCTCGCTGACACGGAGTTGAGGACGTCAGCAGCTGAGAGCTTAGAGTCCGGAAGGCCAGGTTTCAGTGGACCATATTACAGAGAACTTATGAAACACAATCTCACTCTTGATAGTAAATCTTCCATCTTATTCACCGAAGATATTACCTTACCTATTACGACAGATGGGAGATGAAGTCGATACCCAACTCAACACAGACTTGATGTGTCTGAGAAGGGTTTCGGAAATCTGTGCTATTGTATAAAGGAGAGAAATGCAATAGTTTACTTCCTCTGTTAATAGTCCAGGCAATCTAGCCAATTTAACCATTAAAAATGGAAATAAATGCAACAGAATTCATTTTTGCACAGAGGTCTTCTATGAAGTGTCCTGAACAACATACAAAAATTCCTAAGAAATTACTGTCGCGGAAATAGGTTAATAAATATGCAAAGATCCAAGATGGCCGCCATAAATACATAATGTCTCATATCTCCACTATCACAAGAGATATTTGAATTATTTAAAATGCTACTACACTGTTTTTTGGAAATAAGAAATCTTTTAGAATAGGTTTCGACTATCGGATGAAATAACCATGGGAAAAAAATCAAATATGGACACCAAGAATCCATTTCTTATCATATAGTTGCACTGATATACGACATTTTATTGAATTAAATTGTATAATAATATAATCAAGGCAGATAAGTATTTACATGTGTATACACTACATTAAACTTTAGTAACATATTCATCAACATAAATTCTACACATCACACAAAGAGTATAACAGAAAGGTGACACAACATCCTACGATTGTCAATACAGTGATTTATCATTGTAGTCGATACACCGTTGGACTGGGTCCAACTCAACTGTCGTCATCATATGCATTTGACAAGTCTGGTAACTGTGAGTTGGTACAGCTTACACCTCGGCATTCTCTGCACACATTTGTGCAAGGCCAGGCATATTTTCGGCATGTACACCTCCGGGTGGTACAGTCCTTTTTACAGCTACAACAGATGACATCCAGCAGTTCTGATGGAGCAACTGGTTGGTCGGTCTGTATTGGCAGATATCGCCCGTCAACAACGTTCCATCCATAGTCCTCTGGTCTCATATTAATGCAGGCATCTTTCCACTCCATAACCTGATAGTATACACGAAGGCTGTGATACTTGGAGGAGCCAGAGGTTGGTGGTAGACTTTGGGGTTCCACGGCGACGGTGCCTTTTGAAACCTTGTCACAAAACCGCCGGTAGCGTAAGCTGTTTAGTCCTTCGTCTTCGGCACCACCATACATTGATACCAATACCTTCTCTCCTGCTGCAATGATCGCCTCTTTTGCTTTATGAGGTTGAATGAACACTTTGACCTGATTGTAGAAAACAGGATCATTCTCAATTGTCTTGAATGCCCCGCCCTTCCCTAAACCAAACAGGCGAGAGGTAGTGTACTCCATTCTCCAAATGTACTCCATTCGTACATTTTGTTGTTGTTAATGTCTGTCAGTATGTACACGTTATGTATGTACCTATGGAAATAAATTACTTACTTAGTATCACAGCCTGAAATTGCATGGACAAAAAGCAGATGATCACAAAGTTTAGGACCGAGCAACTCCCTGGTTTGTTTTATGCACCAGACTCTCTTCTTTTTGGTAGATTGTTTAGGCTCCGGTGCCATGAACAACTCGTGTGCGTCAATTTCGACATGGTGCAGTAGGAGAATCAGCAAGTCGGTGTCATCCCCGATCAGTACAGTGTCTTTTGTTTGGGCAGAGGCAACTACTGTTTGAACAATTAACACGTTGGCGTCGTGCATTGCCTGGTCTATGCTACAGCCAGCTCTCTCCAGCTTGTCGCTCAGATAATGGATGAATCGCTGCTTGTTTGGCTTGTTGTTCAGGAAATCTTCTTTCTTCGATTGAATTATCATGTCAGCATCGAAGTGTACGGTCACACCAGCACAAGTGCCTGTTCGTCTTAGTTGTGTGGCATCTTTAGTTGTGGGCTCATCTTTGTACCCATCAAAGACAACAACAGCAGCTCCATACTTATGTGTGACGTACGCAACCTACATTTGACACATACTGTCAAATGTAGATCCTCTTGGCCATGGAATGTGACGAAGTAGAACACCACCATCTAGTACATACTGGACATTTGCACTGGGTTCTCGTTGCTCTCCCTTAATAGATTTCCAGAGCACATCAGCCAGTGTTGCCATATTTGCCTGCAGGGGGAGTGCAGCTGATTCAAACAATGCAGGTGGACGAGTGCAGAGCTCATACTTGAATAAAGATAAAACATCTTCTGAAC
Organism: Pseudoliparis swirei; assembly: GCF_029220125.1. Lineage (NCBI taxonomy): Eukaryota > Metazoa > Chordata > Actinopteri > Perciformes > Liparidae > Pseudoliparis > Pseudoliparis swirei. The sequence goes on from NC_079398.1 coordinate 5,879,673, forward strand.
GCTGTCCTATAGTTATCAACCTCTGAAATATCAACTGTGGATCCACCGTTACAGATTCTCCTTTGACCTTCACTGTTGGGTTAGGGTTATATATATATATATATGCAGACCTTGCATATAATGTGTGTCCAGCTGCTGCAAAGTAGGGTAGCATTTCACGTACTGAATGAAGATGCAATCTCCAGTTTCCCGTTCGCTCTGCTTTGAAAAACCTTCACAGGATATCCACCATCTCCAGATAGCGTAACCATAATGTCACTGTGCGCCCAGCCAGTTTCCTTCTTTCCATTCACTTTACTTTGGAGTCGCACGAACGCTTCTGATAAACAAACCTCTTCCACAGAGAATGTACACAACATTGCTTTGTCATACAGTTCCGCAGGTGCAGTCAAGTCAGTTGTGATGGTGTCTCTGTCTAAATTGTGTGTCTCGTCATCATCATTCCGGATTTTATAGAACACCTACAACTTCGAAATCATCAGCTTCCTTGTTGGTTGGTACTGGAACATTGTATGTATTGGCCACAAGAATGGTATTGAGTGCGGCATCTATCAGCAGGTGACCACGGACTGCCCTTGACACAGCTTTGCCAGTCAACATGTGGGTAACAGTGTTGCTAGCATATGCAACCTCAAGGAGTTCCTGTAGTCCTGAATCGGCCATCAGGTGTCCGATACTGCCTAAGAAGCTCATCTGCATATGGAACCCACCAAGCCTCAGAACCATACACTTCAGATCACTGTCATCGGGCTGAGACCGGATAAATATCAGCGCTTTCCAATATAAGGGCTGGTTAAAATGTCAGGACTAGAGTGACATCATATTTCTTCGCCTGAGTTGTTACGAAATGCAGTGTAGATTAGATACACGATGTATCGCCTGGATCTCTGCAGCGGCTTTCAGAGAAGCAGAACGGTTTGCACTGTTTCTGAAGTACAGGTGCAGCTGTTCCAGGCGGTCTCTGAATGTAGCCATGTAAGGCACATCTTCAGATGCATCCTTATGGTGTGTTCACACCGGACGCGTCAAAATTTCGACGCGCGTCGAGATTACATGTTAAATCAATGCAAAGCTGCGTCGAAGCTGCGTAGCTGCGTATTTTCCAGCGAGCAGCGCGTCAGACGCGTTTGAAGCAGCACGAACAGAGGGTTTGTCGCGGGGCGAACTGAGCGAACAGAGCGAACAGACGCAGCTCGTTGACGCGCGAGTTGAAATTTCCCAACTCCGGCAGCAAAAACGCGTGAGTCATAGTTGCGTCAGCCAATCAGCGTTGAGCAGCTCCGCTCGTCATCGTCCTACCGGTTTAAAAAATGGAGGAAAAGATTATTGTCGCCGTCTGTGGGCACCCCGAACTTTACGATACAACTCTTTATGCTTACCGAAACCGGAGCTATAAAGATAAAGCGTGGAACAAGGTCGGAGAAGCCGTGGGACTACCTGGTAAGTTTTGAATGTATGTATTTGCTTTTATTCTCGCTATTTGATGTTCTTTACTATCAACCAACCACCGGCATATGTGTTTCATGGCAGAGGAGATCTGCCGCCGTAGGTGGAAAAGTCTCAGAGACACGTATCAAAGAGAGAAGAAGAGAGAGAGAGAAGCGCAGTGGGAGTGCAGCTCGGTCCACTAAAGTGGAAGTACTCTGCGGTCCTGTCATTCCTCGATCCATTTATACTCCGCCCCCGACACGTCTGGTGTGAACACACTTTTTTCGACGCGCGTCGAGACTGCTGCGTCAGACGCGTCGAGAATTTTTTCGCCGCGTCCGGTGTGAACGCACCATTACTGTCACGACGCTATTAGAGTGGACCCAAAAGCACGTCTCAGACAGGAGTAACAAAGATGACTGTCTTTGGTTGGAAACAGGCTAGGTCAAAACCGGGAGATCAGTCGAAGAAGCAAACAAGTCCAAAAAGGGGCAGGTCAGAGAATCAGAGGTCAGGGCAGGCAGGCAGGGTCAGAACAGGCAGGTCAGGAATATACTCTAATAACGCTGGAGAACTTGGCACGAAAACACAAGAAAATCTGGCAGAGGACAAGTGGAAGTGAGGGAGCTAAATAGTGAGGGACTAATGAGGGGATGCTCTGCAAGTGAGAAGGGCGTGAGGACCAGGTGAAGGGAATGAGGGCCTAACGAGGGAGTGATCAGAGGCAGGTGAGGGGAGTTGGATTGACGAAATGGTGTGACAGGATGAAAACAACTATTACAAAAAGGAAGGCGTGGAGCTAAACTGTTACACTTACAGACTAGAGCTAGCCGGTGTGCAGCACAGTGGACAGTTAGGAACCATGGCTATTCCTCTGCCAGCTGTTTAGCCACTCCATTTTTTCTTCCTATTGAATACATTTGTTTATTAATTTAAGAAGAAACAAAATATTTAAAACAGTTTAATGATGTACAAAAAACAAGGTATGGCACCCATCATTACAGCAGCACCATCGGTTCCGAGGCCAAAGATCAAGTTTGTGGGGATGCCCTTCTTATCAATGATGTCCTTTATTGCTGCAACGATTGAATCTGCTTTCCCGTCGGTCAGGCAAATCAGATCCAAGAATTGGCAGTAGACCTTGCCCTCATTGTCCATGTATCTAAAAATGTCCACATTGTATACATTTCAATTATCTGTATATTGAAATGTTCTTGGTCAATGAAATGTGAGTAAATTTGAGTAGACCTACCTTACATGAACGTCTAGCTGCCTGGCAACAGAGACATCTGTGGTCTCATCAATCTCCAAGTCTATGGCTTGTGACTGAGAAATATCACTCAATATTGGCTTCTCCACTACAGCGGCCAGAATTTCCAGCATTTCGTCAATTATGCGATGTGACCTATAGTTGGTCCTTTTGCCAACCTAAAAAAAAGTTGGGAAAGTTCACATTTAAAGACGCTCGACAATTAAATGCAGTATATGAATTCTAATTTTATACAAGAAACATCTAATTCATTGTCAATATAGTGATCACATTACGCAAAACCAAAAATATGATAAACATGTACAAAAGAAGCTTACATTGAGCTTATCAAAATAGGTGCAGCCCAACAGATTCGCTAGTTGCAGCAAAGCTGGATAGTTTGTGTGATGGGCTATTTCGTGCTTTACTAGCCAGTATAAGCACTTGAATGCCCCCATGACATCCTCATCCTCCAGGACCACTGTAGGCTCAAATGATGTTTGGATGATGTTGCCTGAAATTACATCATCATCATCATCAGGATTGAAGAGCCAAACATGTTATTGATCAGATCATATTAGAGAACATAATTTGTACCTGCTGTCAAACCTGACTGACTCCGACAGGCCATTTTGTGATGCTCAGACACCACGTGTTTATCAAGTTTGTCCTTTCTGTAGGACTGGCAGGGAGAATCTATAAATGTCCGGGTCTGGTTTCCTCTCACAACTACCTGTTTATGCTGTCGACATATTCGACAGAACATTCCTAAAACCAAATAATGGAATAATCTCTTTTGCATTCTCTACGTACTGTATTGTACCTATCTATTTATGAATGTATTTATTTATGTACTGTATTTACTTACTTACCAAGTAAGCGGGGCGCCACCCTGTTATAATGGTAGGGGAAACACTGCAAGGGGTAGATATGTAAGAAATGGTAGTGCTGAAGGGATCTTGAAGTACCGAATGTTGATACGACCAAGAGCAGCAATGTCTGCAGACGTCACATTTGCTTTAGGAATATGCTTTTTGGCTTGTGTTCCTGGTGTGTGCAGCAATTATACCCATTCCATGGAAGGTACCTGTACCATCAACAGTGGCTAGATCGTGATCCACATTGTCAGCAATATATTGCATAGTATGTTCTGAAGTGAAACCAGGAATGTCAATACCTTTGGTAACTGCTGCGTTCCGTTCGTACCTCTGCACCTCCGTGTATGAGCATGAGAAGCCATGCCCATGAAGTGTGTCTATCAAGAAGCGTGACGCAAAATGGTGGTGCATTTGCACCCCGAGGCCTATCTGTAGAGGGGCAGGCACGTGCACAGATAGAGCCCTAGTGGTGCTCAAGCACCAGCCCTTTTGCCCTGGATGAGTAAAGTGCCCTTTTTGCTGGAGCCCACTTTCTTCAATCATCAGGATTTAAGAATAAAAGTTACTCTCTCTGTCATCAAGTCCCCCCAAATATGTTTTAATATCCGACGGGGCATTTATTTGAGTTATTGTGAGAATTTCGCCCCTACATACTTCGTTACGACCCATTAGCCAATCAGAACGCTTGTATTGTTGTTGCAATATAATAATTCATCTTTATTCATAAAGAAAATGTAAACTAGCGGTCTAATCCTGCCCAGAGGAAATGCAGGTCGAAGACAGCTTCATCGGTGTATTGTTGCTTATGCTTCAACTCTGTCAGAATTTTTTTTTTGCCATTGGGTGCCCTTTTTTTTTGTTTGAGCACCTGCCCCCCAAAATGTCTGTGCACGTGCCTGAGAGGGGCTATTATGGCTCTTGGTCGTATTGCTTGCATTATACACTGACCAATCAAAGCAAAGTTCCGTTTCCCTGCGAACCTATTTGCTGATGTGAAAATCCACGTCTCTCCAAACCAACAGCACAGTGGCTTGCAAGTGTGCTGCCGTTTTTTGGTGTCCCGTTGCAGCCACGCCTACTGACCAATTGGTGGTGAAATTTGATTTTTTTCCTTGACCATTACATCCAATAAAGTCGTAACCTATTCTAAATGATTCCTTATGACCAAAAACGGTGTCGTAGCATTTTAAATATTTCAAATATCTCTTGTGATAGTGGAGATATGAGACATTATATATTTATGGTGGCCATCTTGGATTTTTGCATATTTAACCCATTTCCACAACAGTAATTTCTTAAGACTTTTAGTATGTTAGTCAGGACACTTCATAGAAGACCTCTGCGCAAAAATAAATTATGTCGCAATTTTTTCCATTTCAAAAGTTAGTTTGCCTGGACTATAACACTTATTGTAATCTTATTGTCATGCAGCCTGATTGATGTTCATTGTAAGTTTGGTTATATTTTTTATATAACTATATGGTATGTAGTAATGGTCATTATTTCTCTTTATATAAACCACAACCATACATAAATACCTAGCTCTTTTTGCATGATTACTGGAATACCTGGCTATGTTACTTCAAAGGAAAGACATTAACAACATATCCACCACTGCTTAGTTCTTTATTTTATGCTCCGGATGTATGGCCTTCAGTGGTATTCTGGCTGACACACCGGTGTGAACCTAGTGCCCACTCAGCATATCCACTACCCCAGTGGTCGCCAACCCGTCGATCGCGATCGACCGGTCGATCTCGGAGACGTTCCCTGTCGATCTCCAAAATAAAATGAAAATAAAATCAGAAACACATTGTTCCTCGTTCTCGAACATTTTCTGAAGTGTCTTCTGAAACGTTTTCTTCCTGACTGGAAGATCGACGTCAGAAAAGATCTCCGCCTGATTTTAATGAACGTCTGAAAACGGGTTCTTTGACAGCCGTGTTCTCAGCTGTGCGCCCCCAAAGAGGGGAGCGTAGGACTACAGGTGAGGCGCAGGAGAAATGCAGAAAGACCTTTATTCATAACTTTACATATTACACAAGTTCAAAGTACAAGGACATACAACTACGTCATCAATAAATAAATGTTGTAATGCCTGTACCTTAGTGTAAATGTTTACGTTACGGCATTAACAAATTACGCCTGCGCAACTGCCGAGATTCTTGGCGACTTGCCAGGTACTACCTCCGTGAGTTCGGCTTTTCTGCTGTTGTCCTTCAAAACAAAAGCTCAACATTGAGCTTTTTTTCTTGTCTGATGGAGCAATCTGGTTTACTTGAAAGTGATTGCAATTGTATTCATTCTATTATTTGAAAAAGCACAGATGCAGGAGTCACAAATGGGGATCTCATATTTATTATTATTATTATTTAAATCTGAGGATGTCTGTAGAGCTGATGTGAATGTATTCACCAACGGGCTGACTTCAGAACCAGTCCCAGATGAGAAAACTTTCATGAATACCAAATTTGCCCCGAAAAACCCGTCAGTGAAGTTGAGAAAATCACCAAATCAAAGACCAGGAGCTGGATTACTGATAGACAGCTCACAAACTGCCTCAGACTGTCTGTCTGTGTTTATGAACTAACTACAAGCTCACAGACAGAGTTCAGTCACAGCCATCACACTGATTGGAGTCACATGACTTGATGGCATTATGATGAGAGCTGATCTTACATGAGTTGCACTGACTGATCATGTTGTCATTGTCGTGTTGTAATGTAAATAAATACAACATTTATATTGGTAGTTCATCCAGCTGCTCATTGCAAATGTGTTTTTTCTTGTTCATATTGTGTGCGGTGAACAAATATCTTACTTTTTATATTGCACTTAAATTCTGTGTTCCTGGTCTCATCAATTTGAAAGCTGGACCAAAGTGTTTTGATTTCATTCAATTAGAATTAGGCCAAATAAAAAGCCTAAAGTCATAAATCTAATCTGGACAGTCGTTTTCTCTCAACGCCTCAATAGGTAGATCTTGCCGGTCATGAAGGCGGAGGTCAGGGATCTTGGGCTCAAAAAGGTTGGTGACCACTGATTTATGTGAACACAACATTCACATTGCAGACAATGTAATTGATATTTCCTTCACTAATGATTCATTATTTGTTCATGGTTGCAACCACAAACTAACCACTACGTAGGACAATCAGCATCCATACTGCTTAAAGTAAAGACTAAGTATGCCATTACCAACAAACTGTGCGCAATGAATCGATGAGTCTTCTCCATATTACATGAACGCATCAATAACAACATACATTTGTTCAATCCTTGTCTCGCATACTGCCATTGTAAGATGCAGTGCATTGTGTGGCATGTTAAGCATATTTGTGCTCTTTAACATATTTTACAAAAACACTTGTTTCAAGTGTATGTTGTTGATCATTGTTGCATTATACATAGGTTATATATATATATATGATAACTTATTTCTCCAATTTTCCTCATTTCCTCAATATTCATATATTGTAAAAAGAGAACTTATCTGTGAAATCATTTATTAAGAGGGACAGTTACATTGAGTCACAAGGAGTCGGTGGACGTGAGACCTCCAGACTTAAAGTCACACCCAACGATATAGCGAGTGAACACACGGTGGGGACAAACAACTTCCTGTCTGGGGGACATGGAGGGAACCAAACTGGTGAAGGGACATGTATGGGGATGTGTATGGACAACTTCCTCTCTGTTCCCCCTTTGAAGTGTAACACTTTCTTTTGATTGTTCAAAGACAGAAAAGAGGAAATGCATGCACTTCTGCATGAACTACAAGTCACATATGAGAACAGTTTTTTTGGCAACTTGGGGACAGCACAACAAGCTGTGAAATACATCAGTGACACCTTTTCACATCCAGCCGACACAGAGCAACATCAGCATTCATTTATTTGAGTCGTGTGCCTGATTAATGATTAATTCCAATATTCACTGTTCTTTTAGCTCTGGATTGGTCTCCACCGACGACTGGAGAAACAAGTGAACTCTGTCTCCATATCTGTGCAGTTTGGTCCTGTGTATGATGGCTTTGCTGGAGCTTTATTACTGAGAACAGCTGCCTGCTGCCACTGGAGATGAGGTTGATGAGAACCAGCCCTGTAAGACAGTGACATAACACCAAAACCAAAAGGGGGACTGCAGAGTTATGGCTTTGTCGCGTGTTTGGCTTTTCTTATAACACACAGTTATTATTTTAGCCTTTGCAGGCCCACATGCAAATGTTTTTGGCCCAATCGTGTGAATTCAAGCTATCAAAATGTGTGGGCAAGACCACTGTCTGCAGTTTTCTTAATCATGTAAGCTGCAGAAATACTTCACTGCCAACCTATTACCTAACCCCCCCCCCCCCCCTTTCTTATGATGTCTTCCAGGCTGCACCCAGAGCTGGCCGTGGGTAGAAGTAGGTCAGACAGAAGCATACTGCAGTGGTTTTGCATGCCATAGGGCAGTGGTCCCCAAACTACGGCCCGCAGGCCGGATCCGGCCCGCCTCCACATTTGGACCGGCCCCCTGAACAATACCAGAGACGCGTTCCGATTTATTATTTTTTTCACCTGGCCCGCTGCCGTTGAGATTGCAGTGAGACGCGGAGAAAATGTGAAGACCGAGAGGTCGATAGATATGTCGACATACGCTGAGAAAGAAGCAGCACGAGGAAAATAGAGCAGCACAGAAGAGATCGCCATTCATACGTCAGCACAGGATGAAAGAGAGAGAGAAAAAGAAAGAAAACAAACCAAGGGCATTCACTGGCCCTGTTCTCC